>NC_046380.1:8635147-8788812 GCF_011125445.2 Fundulus heteroclitus | reverse complement strand
TCTTTCAGCGGGAATTGAACTCTGGGCTTAAACAGCAAAGCCTGTAGATTGGATTTTTGTTTATCTGTAAATGCAGATGGAAAAAAATTCATAGGATTTGTGCAGTGTACAAATGACAACTGTCCAGGGTTCTGGTACTTTAAATATTTGTGTTGACTGGTTAGAAAATACAATCATGAACAGTATTTGCATGCAACAAAATGTAAATTCCTCATGTGTCTCTGAATGGAGAAAACAAACAGGGAGTTGTATCAATAATAATCATCTTTTTTCAACAAGAAGATGGAAAAGACAACTACTGCAGGTGCATTTTCATTTAGAGGGTAAAATTTCCACAGATGAGCCTTTTCAGGGAAATTGATTTCTTCGATCTAAAAATATTAATGTTGACAAGATTAGACAAGGGACTTACAGAGTAATCTTGTTTGATTAGGTATCTAAAAAATCCTGTTTGTGTGCTGCCAGTTTTTTCTGAATGTTATTATTGCTTTCTGGAAATAGCTACAGTCTATGGACTTCCTTGGAACATACATAACTTAATGAGAGGCTAAAAAGATAATTCAAACTGTTTGAATCGGGTGTGTTCCAGCAGTTTCTTGTCCAAATCATGCATCAAGGTCACTTCTGTTGTCTATGTTCTAAATTATCCTTTGAGCTGGAACAGATTGGTCAAACCTTGAATGTATTGGCACACAGTTAGATCCCTAAATCTGACCTACCACCAAGTCACCTCAGGTCCAGACATGTTGTCAGCCCGTGTGTAATGTGAACCGGAGTAGCCAAAGAGAATTTCGCCAAGGTAAAGTGTGGTGACAATAAAAACACTTTTGACTCTTTGAAAGATAGGGAAGGGAGCCATTGTAAGGCTAAAGCTAGGTTAGGCTAGGCTAGCGACCTCTTACCATGCAGAGAAAAGCAAACTGTGTGAAACACGAGGAGTTCCCAAAGGTGTTGTGCAGCAACTGAGAATGTGGTTTAAATGTGCTTATGTGTTAGAAACAGAGAGATCTCACAGCAAAGAGATTTAAGATAAAACCGAGAGAGTCTGGAACACTAAAGCACAATGAACTCGCAGCAACAGAAAACAGGAAGTGACGCAATACGCATTACCACAATGTAAGGAGTTCAACCTGTGGCTTTATCGAGGAGAAAAACACAGCAAAGCAAATAAACCTCAATTCAGTTTTCAAATCAATAGGATGGAAAAGAGCATATACAGTTAGTCACAGTAAACAGCCAATAGCTATGCGTAGGAGCAAGACAGGGTTAAACAAAGAAAGACCAGGCATGTCATCATCTGTAGAAGGATAACACGACGGAGGAGGGGAGAAGCCTGATGACTAAAGCATCTCCCTCCAATTCTACTTTTAGAACCTCTTGGAATCACCAATTAACCTGTGGTCTAAGAGTGAAGTGCTCTGACTTAAACCATTCCAAAAAAAATTAAATAAAAATAAAGAAACGTCATTCTTCGTTGAAACTTTTCGTCTCTTCTTCGAGAGACTTCAGTTTGTAGAGTTACATGTAACCTTATAAGCAGTACCTTTATAAGTAGCGCCTTTGAAACGTGGATCAAGTTTAACTGTCACCATCAAAACAAATGTTGTTCACATACAAAAGACGACAATCAGCCTACCAACCGGTCGTTAGTACTCTGAGGGTCACTTATTGTTCCCAGGGGGCTGAGTCATCCTCGCAATAACAACATTGTGAGACGGGGACAATTGGACCTGGAGGTCTCCACCGCTGTTTAATGGACGGTTTCTCTTCACCAGGGTGGCTCCCTTCACTCCCCTTTCAAAACAACGTTTAGCCATTGTTTCTTCAGGATGGAATGATAATATATGACACAAATGTGATGATCTTTATGAACAAACCTAAGTGCACAAGTTGGAACTTAATGTGGATTTTCTGAAAAAAAAAAAAAAAAAAAAAAAAAAAAAAAAAAAAAAAAAATATATCTAGAGTAGATATATATATATATATATATATATAGTATAGAGATATAGATATATATATATATATATATATATATATCTAGATAGATATCAACAAACTACCCAACTCACTTATTATCACTAATCAACACCAGTACAGAGTCACCACTGTTGAGAAGAAAACCTACAGTTCTCAGGCAAACAGTGTGTTTTTAGTACCTGCATTAATTGAATGTTACTCGGCCAATACGACACAGAGTGGAAAACTGTTTCTTAAACACTGCTTTATTTTAGGTGCATTAATTTAGTTTCTGAAAATGAGAATAAATTACACTGACCTCTTCCTAAGTGAATTAACATGGATGATTGTGGATGTAATTGCTACTTAGCATGACTCAGTGAGTCTACAGTCTCACAGGTGGACCATTTTCCCCCCCAGTGGGTTTTTTAAAAGAGAGCAGACCTTATGAACAAAGCCATTAGATTAACGGCAGATTTCACTAAATGTTAAATCTGCTGTTCCTTTTTCCAAGTGCTGAAATGCAAAGTGACAAATGATCTAAATCTGTTGTGCCTACGACTAACCACCAAGCCTTTTCCATCTCTGAATATTTAGCCTGCGCAACCTCAGTAAACTACAAAGGTTGGCCCCGGGGTCAACATGAATATGACTGTGAATAGTTAAGTGAGTAAAACATGACCTCGTGGGCAATGGAAATAAAGTGACACATCTGTTTTATGTTTTGAAGATTACATTTTTATTTCTAGATTTTATGGTTTCATAGCAATAAAGTGAGAATAACCTGAAGCAAAAGCTATAGAGCATCATTTATTCACACTTCTGAATTACGCCCTACATGGAAAAAACACACACTGCTCGTAAAGATGCTTGTAGTCTGCTAATAGTCTTTTAGTTTTTTGCAGTAATTTCATTCTGGTGTCTGTCTAACCCATTTGCTGCCAGAACTCTTGAGATATATATATGTTTTTTACTGCCTAATGATATGAGACATTATGATGCTATTTGGCCTAATTAAAACAATTAGCCCTTTAACCTCAAAAGCTGCAAGCTATTCCTCTTCCTGGTAGCTAATTCCAAGGTTTAAAATTGTTTTAATGCATTGGTTTACTCAAATCAAAACCAAATGCATTGTTGTAGCAGTCTGTCTCTTGATTTTCTTCATTTTTTTTCTTCACCACCCAGCCAAACAATAGCCAGCACTCAAATAGATGCCCCAGACCTTTCATGAAGTTATTAACCTTTTAGGAGGTGAGCTATGATTCAGAGGTTGCCGAACCGTCTCTGGAGGTTACATTGAAACACGCGCTTGCTGAGTCAGGTAGAAAGAACCAGAAGGGAAGGTGGGATGAAAAGAGAGCAGGCGTTTCTGACAAATGAAAAACAACAGATGCTGAGAGAAAGTCTTGTTGTTTTGGTGCCTGAATGCTTAAGGACTTCAACTTTACTCAGGTAAATGAAAAACAGGTGTGGTTGTCTGAATGGATTGCTTTTATTGTGCCAGAACAAGACTTCTGATGATGTGCTGAAATGCAACATAATGAGACTATATTAGATTTAACAATAGTCAGCAATAGACCAGGTCTATGTTTTTAATTAATAACAGACAAAAGAGCAGAATTTATATTTTCTCTTAATCTTTTCATGAATGTCGACACTTATTTGATATTTTGAAGTAGTACCACATTGTAGTTCTTTTGGCTTTTATAAGACTTTAAAACTCCTAAATAACGTCATTTACAATTCCAACATATCGCTTCATCTTGACTCCAGTAAAGCGCTACATAATAAAGCCTGATCATTTGAAACATATTTTGATGCTCCTTACAGTGCCTTGCAAACATTTTCAAGCCACCAGAACACAATTCAATGATTATTAAACCTCTAGGTTTGAAAGGAGAAAAACCTGACAAAGACAGTGTTGATGGAGAGGACCGATTGTTTATAGGGAATGTAACGTCCATCTTGGGTGACAAAGGAGAACAATTTAGGTTGATTTTACAGTAGATGTTTTACTTATAGCTCATTTAAGTCTAAAAGCACAAGAACGATACAGTCACCAGAAACAGTTCCTGAATAAATATCATTAAATGTATTTACAGCTTCAGAGGTTTGTCAGAAGTAAACATGTCAGTAAACATCATGAAGAACAAGGAACACGGCAGACAGGTCAGAGACAAAGTTGTGGAGATGTTTAGAATAGTGCTAGGTTGTAAAACAACAACAAGCTTTCAAAACATCATGGAGCATTGTACAATCCTCCTAAAATGACAATACTGCAAACCTATCAAGACATGGTTAACTACTTAAATCACCCCACGGTGATGTGCGTGTCATGCTGTGGGGATGCTTTTCTTCAGCAGGGATTTGGGGGCCTGATTAAAGATAGAAAGATGGATTGAACTGAATTACAGTTGAGGAAGTGAAACAGTTAGAGGCAGCAACAGACTTGAGACATGAATGGAGGTTTGCTTTGTTAACAGGACAGACACAAAGCTTAGCTGGAATGGAATGGCTTAGACCAGGGCTGACCAAGACCAGTTCTCGATTTTGATTTAGGTTTGTTGGAGAAGGGATGCAGCTAAAGGTTTTCAGGATAGCAGCTCTCTAGAACTGGACCTAGGCACCTCTGCTTTTGACCATACCATTATAATGTGTTAGAATGGGCGAATTCAAGCTGAGACCTGATTCCAGTTTAGAAAATGGGGCAAGAGATTAAAAAGGCTGTTTTTCTTACCATACATTAGCATATTGGTACATTATTAAAAAAAAAAAATGTCAGTGTAACACAGCAAGTGCAGTTACAGAGGCAAAAGTTTACAACTATAAAGATATGTTTATCCAGGGAACCATTTACGCAGTTACTGCCTCAGTAGATACATCCTAGGATTTACACCTGACAATGGTGAGCAAGGCTGCTGGACAACTATCTTGTGTATTCGGATAGTAGATTTAGGTAAACAGGTCCACGGTTCTTTCACACATCAGTGTGAGCCTGCAATGGTCAATGATTCTACAACAAATAACTAATTAAAGTTGTTTAACCTTCACGCATGGTTTCATGCCTATATAAAACAAGAACGTGACTCTTTTCTTTTGACTCTATGCCGGTTGTATGTGATTACCTGCTCTTGTGAAGCTGCAGGGCGCAACAAAGGAGAGCTTCACATTAAATAAAAATGAGTAAAGAGGGAAGTTTCATTATTCATCTCACACTGGCATGCCCAACTCCCCAGCTTCCCAAAGGGAACACTATGAAATTTCAATTGGCATCATTCTATGTGTCGGGTTTTAATGTCAATATCGCAGACAGTCTTCAACAGCCTTGCAGCCTCCCTTCTGACTCCAACAAGAAACTTCAAAGGAGCACTTCTCTGAATCCCTCAGTCTTGCATTAAAAATGTTAACCTTGGAGACATGCTAACTACCAGATCGCATAGGTTGCCGAATTCCAATGAAGATTCTGATCAGCCAGGACAAGAGAGAAGAAAGGACTTAACCATGGCCTCTGCCTGTCAGTCTGTCCATCTGGCCATCACTTTGCTTTTTTCCCCTTAACTCTTTAACTTTCTTTCCCCCGTGTTCAATACAGAACCCAGGGTTTCTCTTTTTCTCTTGAAAATAATAAACACTGCATACATTTACTGCAGAAAATCAGGAGAGACATACTTTGCTTTGCATTATTCATGGTAATATACTGTGACTCATAAGCAAATGGCAGAGAATAAAAAAAAAACCTTTTTATTTGATGCAATTTTAATTCAAAAAGGGGGGGAAAAAAATGGAACAATCAGAGAAAAGCTGAACTGCTGTCGTGGGACTTGGGCGGCTGCTGCTCATTTAGCCTCAGGTGTGGGACTCTAATGGTTTGCAGCCAATACTCCACATGAGAGCCAATGTGCTCATAATGATGCCAACGCTTTAGAAGTAGGTACACTGGCAGTAATATATATGCAGGTGCTGCAGTTACACTTTGCTAAGCCACACAGTGAATCGCGTGCTATCCTCAAGCAACATGTGACAAGACATGACATCCCACAAGAACAAGAGAAAACTTTGTAATAAATAGGGCCAGGATGTTCCCTACCACAGCCTCATTCCACTGCACACAGGACTCCCTGCTAACATTACCGGTAAGCCAAGGAGGGAATAGTCATGTCTTACCTGTGATTAGAAGCTGCCTTCACAATGCCTGAGTGGAGTATAATCAGTGAAGACAGCTACCTTGGATCTAATTATCAGTGTGGTGCCCTAAGGGTTTTAAAATTTCTAATACGGTAACTAGAGCAAGCTGTATGGTCATTATTTAAATAATTCATTAATTAAGAGGGAGAACATTTTTCTATTGAAGGAAGAAAATTGAGTGTAACCACTGAAGCAACAGTAATAGTGGTTAAAAAAGCATTGCTGTTTGGCTGAGCTGAAATAACCCTATCATATTAGAAATACTGATATTGCAGAAGATATTTCAGCTTACTGGGGGGCGGGGGGTATCTCCAGGGACCCTTGTGGATCGGACAGATTTTGCCCCATCTGCTACAGCTGATCACAGGCAAAGTAGTTTTAAATAAAAATCCGCCTGGATGTCAGTCTGCCCTCATTTCATTTAAATTAAAGTCCTTCCAAAGACTGAAAAAAATCCTCTTTCCCCTCTTGCCCTCTCTTAATATATGGAGAGGTTCAAATAATCCTGATAAAGTTCATCTTATGCAGCTGGGAATCTCAAGAAAAGCATTTATACATAATGTGAGCCGTCCGTCTGATAGACCTGTAAGGAATAGATTATCATCATCCGTGCACATTTGGTACGCCCACACAGTCTCTCAATCGTCACATTTAGAGAGGGCATGAATGGGAAGGAAAATGTCATTAGTGAGAAAGGTAATCTGTTTCTTGAGAGGAATCAGAGATCATAATTGGATTTTCTTCAGGACTGCTCAAAGCTTTTCAGCGTCTCAGACCACTATCATATTAATGATTGTAAGCCGACTGAGGTTGAGAGTGGGCTTACTAAAAAATGGCCTCCTCCACAGGTGCCTGCATTTAACTTTAGAAAGTAGCAACTGTGCTGCTGTAAAAAAAAAC
This sequence comes from Fundulus heteroclitus, assembly GCF_011125445.2. Classification (NCBI taxonomy): domain Eukaryota; kingdom Metazoa; phylum Chordata; class Actinopteri; order Cyprinodontiformes; family Fundulidae; genus Fundulus; species Fundulus heteroclitus. The sequence goes on along the minus strand of NC_046380.1, from coordinate 8,781,771 downwards.
CTTCCACCCTGCAGCTTTAAATTGATGTGGAATCACAGAAGAAACATTCAGAAGTGAAAAAAAGGCTAAGTTTGTAATGATTGAGGAAAAGGACCCAGAATTCAGCCAGACCAGCAGAGGTTTCTTAAAAAAAGCTCTTTAATTACCAACTCAAAAAATGGGGGAAAATCCAAACAGATTGTAGAACAAAAAGATGACACAAAAAATAAACTAACAAGCAGGGCAGACAAGGCAGGAACAGACCGGACAGACTGGCACAGGTTTCTGGAGGAAAAGGGGTCAAAAATCCAAAACACAAACTAACATACAGAATTGCAGGAGACTCACCCATACTCAACAGGACAACCTGGCACTGATGTCTGGTCTCAGCAGTTTATATGAAGGTGGAATCAGGTGAAACCGGTGAGAGGTGATTGCAGCAGGGGTGGAGTTAGGCAGGTGTGCAGAGTAAGTAATTAGACCAGACATCAGTGCCGAGGCTCAACACAGGAACAGATCACAAATACAAAACCTAAACTAAGAAGCATCTGAAGACATAACTAAAACAGTAAGCACAAACCTAAACAAGAATCCAAACCAGACAGAACTCAAAACAGCCAGATAACAAAAGACATGAAAGAGAAGGAAAACTAACACTAACAAACCATAACAGAACTCAGAATATTACAAAGTTAAAAAAAAGCTAACCCTAACAGATTTGCTTTCCAACGTATTTCCACCACTCAACAACGCGGAAATACGTCACGTTTACGTCGGGCGCACATGCAACTCGGGTCAGTTTGCCACACTCGGAATAACTTGAGCCTGACAAACGTTTATATGCATGTTGATGGAATTATCAATCAGTATAACCACCCCTCTCAATCGGAATACCTTTTTATGCCGATTGATCTTAATCCGATCAGAATAATGCAATTGGCGGCTTTACATGACACATTTTTATTCCAATCAACACTTTTTCCCGCTAACTTTTGTCCATGTAAACGTGGCTTATGTCAGAGAGTGCAATGTTGTACATTGTCTTGCAAAAAGCCTACGTTTCTCTTTAATGTTCTCACATGTTGCAACAATTACAAAATAAAATCTGAAAAGTGTGGCACTTGTATGCACACTGCAAAAACAGATCTAAAAATAAGTCAAATGTTCTAAAAATTGTGTATTTGTCCTTGATTTAAGCAGGGAAAAAATATTATCTGCCAATGGACTGAGTATTTTGACCCCTAAAATAAGATAATTAGACATCCTGCACTTGAAATAAGATGATGGAAATGAGTTGTTTCTATTTTAAGTGCAAAAATCTTATTCCATTGGCAGATCATCTTATTTACCTGCTCAAATCAAGGACAAATATGCTAATTTTAAGAAAATATTACTTATTTTTAGTTCTGTTTTTGCAGTGCACGACAATAGTTTTTGCTGCAATTCTAACTTTGAGTCTTTTGCTGTACGTCTATAGAAGGTATAAAGTGCTTTATTTGTCATTATACATACAAAGTACATATAACGAAATTCGTTGATCAGCCTCTGTGTGAGATAGCTCAAACTAAGAGATGAGATAGAAAGTGACCGTAATTGAGTTCAAGTCTTGACTTGACTGTTATTCTAACACATGCTTGTTGAACCTGCTGTCCTGACAACTCACATTAGAAAGGTCCTGGAGAAACTCCTGCTGATACCATTCAGGATCCCCTGCAATTTCCTTTATGTGGTGTGGTTGGAGTTGAAGACGCCATCATCCATCTGCTTCTGGACAAAGCAGAGAACACTGTGAATAACGTTCCTTGATTTCCTCTGAGCATTTAACACATTTCAGCCTAATGTCCTATGTCAGGCACACCAGAAAAACACAGGTGGATGCCCACAAAATCACCTGGATCAACTACTTGACAAGCAGACTCCAGTTTGAGCGTCTTATCAGGTACTCAGCAGTCTGTAAACCTCAGACTTCCAGCAGAAGTCTGAGTACTGTGATCTGCAGGAATACTCAGACGACTCTGCAGCCATCGGGTGTGTCAGAGATGGAAAATGACCTGAGTAAAGAGAGCTGAAAGCTATGTGGGAAAGATATGTTTATCCAGGGAACCATTTACGCAGTTACTGCCTCAGTAGATACATCCTAGGATTTACACCTGACAATGGTGAGCAAGGTTGCTATACAACAGCGCCACCAAACCGTCTTACTACCACCAGCAGGTAATGCAGTTGCCAAGGACACAACGACTGAGATGGTCGGAGCTGGGGGTTCCAACAGGAAACCCGCCAGTTACAAGACAACCTCCCCAACTCTTGTCTATCAGTCTGTAACTGTCCTGAATTTGTTTCTTTTTGGCTTATTTGCAATAATTAAGATTGGACAATACTTTTTATACAATATAATACATTTGCATCAAAATTAGCAACAACATTAATCAAATGGCAACGTGGTACACCATAGCCATGTTTCCATCCAATTGTCATGCAAATTTTGAGCAAACTTTAAAAATGTTGCAAAAAAGAAAATGCTAATTAGGTGCTTTTCCATCCACTGGTCTAGAAATAATTAACCAGGCTATGCAAAGGGTAATTTCATCAAAAGTTGATGTTACGCATGGCCGGAATAAACATGAAGTAAAGGTTGCAAACTAGCATGGACCACATGTTTCAAAAAACAAACAAACAAAAGAGAGAGGTTTTCAGGAATGTGTTGCCATCGGGCAAGTTGTAGTTGTTCTGTTATGTCAACTAGTTTAGATGATGTTACATGCAGTCCAGAGACATTGAGAAAGTAATGCAATTCTATGTGTGTTATGGGAATATCCGAGAGGAGTCCGACAGCAGAAACAGCACATCTGTCATGTGGGATAATATTTGCTACATCAGAACTTATTCAGCAGATGTGTTTCCAGCTCCCATTTTGCACATTAACTCTTCTTTTCAAGATAAAAAACAACCCCTTAAGCGAACGTAAAAACTGTTTTGCAAAATTGAGCAAGTTCTTTCAAATGTTACCGTTTAATCAACCTTTTTTAATGCGATACTTGTGATGGAAACACAGATAATATAGCCAGAGAGGGAAAAAAACAACACCACGGTGATCCTTGATGTCCATTAAAGCCCACTTTAGCATTTCTCACTTCCTCACATTTACCTCCTTGTTTTTTGGTTATCTAAGTCAGCGGGGTGTTACGGTATGCCTGTTAGTTCCAAATATATCTATCACAGCTCTGTCGGTTCCATATTCACATGTACCAAACAAATGCAGCATTTTTTTTATAGCTAAACAAATGGCAAGTATTTATCTTATCTAAAGAATCCTGAACAACAACAATATCCATTTTCAAAGAGTTTTTTATTGTCGTATAATCCACTCATTCATCCATCCATCCGTCAACTATACCTGCTTACCCTTTACTGATAAAGAAAAAAATCTAACCAGCTTTGTGGTGTTATATCCCTATTAGTCAATATCTATTTAAAGGGAAGCTTTTGTTGTCCTTATTTCTCCTCTTCTCATATCTTCTACATTTGGGTTTTCTTTTAATTACAAAATTATAAAGTGGTATGAATACTTTTGGGTTTAACGATGGCTGTTCTCCATGAGGCAACACATTTTGCACAATTTAGTTCAATTTAGGGGTGGGTTCTGACTGACCTGAGCTCTGCAGCCTCCTGATTTCAGTCCTTACATGACAATAAACAGCTCTAGAACTTTTATTTATCATTTAATTCAAAAGCCAATAATTAATCAATGAAAGAAAAAAACATGCTTTATCCAGTTGTGGACAAAGATATGTTGTTTGGGAAATGTAATTATATACGTGTGTGTGTGTGTGCTCCTTTTTGTGCTGCGTAGGGAGAACTATTTTTTATATTTCACCAGCAAAGAGAGGACTGTTTGTTGCAAAATGAGGACATTTTCCTGGTCATCACGTTTTTGGAGGCTAGGGGTTAATTTTAGGACTAAGGTGTGAATTGAGTTTAGCTTAAGGTTAGGGTTAGGTATGTACTTGTAATGATTATATTTAGTGGTTGGGTAGGGTTTAGGTTTAGGGTTAGGCCATAGAAATAGTTGAAAATGAACAGCAGTAAATGAAAATCAATGCAATGTCCTCGTAACACAGTAAAATAGGAGTGTTGTGTGTGTGTGTGTGTGTGAGAGAGAGAGAGAGAGAGAGAGAGAGAGAGAGAGAGAGAGAGAGAGAGAGAGATAGAGAGAGAGAGAGAGAGAGAGAGAGAGAGACAGTGTGTGTGTACAAACAAACAGAAATGTCTGTCTATTTGAGGCTCATGAGGCACAATCAGCTTGTGTGAAATTGCCACCGGGAGAACCAGGCAGGCTTTAAACCCTCCAAGGAATTCATGCATTGGGTTGCATTTTCGTTGCATCAGTTTTCTCTTGGTTCTCCAGTAAGAAGCTGCTTCTGCTGACCTATCCTCACCTCTATCACTCTAGATTGTCATTAACCATTTCAGCAACTCTGTAGTGACATTTGAACACTGGTTTTCTAACCAGAACTCAGGTGTTTGTTACAATAAACTGAAACATGTTTACACCTGAGGGGAGTTTAAGATGGTCGAAATGTGAGGGGAGACATTTGCTTGATACTCTGAAAATACATGTTCTCTACGTTTCTTCATTTTTTTCTTTTATTAAGACTCCAGTTCTTATTCATAATCCTGTTTAAGACAGAGCTATACATTATTTTATTACCACTGAAACTTAGTTTGTTTAAAAATATGCAACTGATTGCTATCTTCCCTACTACAGTCAATTATAAAGTTCTCAGATGAAGACAATTTAGGAAATGGATCCATTCATTTAATGAGCTTTGTACAAAAAGATATATTTTCTATTTTGAGAAAACAGACAACTAAGTTTATATATTACATGACCTATCCTCTGTAAAATGAAACATAGTCAGTGCTACATGGCACAAACGGATGAACTAGACTTTAAAGGGTACATATGCAAAATCCACTTTTTAACCATCAAAATACATTATGTTGATTACTTGGAGACTCTACAAGTGCAAACAATTTTAATTTAGTCTCTCCTGGTGCTAAATAAAGTCTTTATCTTTGGTTTTGGTCATATTTTTTATCATTTCGGTTGTCTTTGTTCTGTATCACATTTTTGTTTAACAAATATGTCAGAAGTTCATGGACTTCCGGATAACGTTGCGAAAACCGTAATTTTTATTTCTCACCACTTTTTTGTTTCCAAGCTCAAGGATGCAGAAGCTACAAGTGGATAAGCCAAAAGGTTTGGTTGTTGGGTATAGTAGCTCACACAATTAATTTTCCTCAAAGGCATGTGATGATGTAGTGTTGTAAGGACATAATGTTTTGGCATTGCCTTCCTTTACATTTAAAACTATGCCACATGTACTTCCAGCTAAGCTAGGCAGCCATGCATTTTTCACAGAACGGTAATACAAATGTAGCACTAGCGTTGCATCTCTAAGACATCTATCGTTATAAAATTTACACAGATGCGATGTAAATGTTGTAGCAATAAAGTAATAATAACATTAGCACATTTCATTGTACACAATGCATACTTTTTTTGCGCTGATGAAGATTTACTTACCCTCACATGTTGAAACCTTGACATTACAACAGACTGAATTTTTTTCAATATTATGGGACTTGAAAGGGTGGTGTAACAACCACACTGCATTGTGGGATAGCTGGGCATCTGGAAAAGGGCATTTGTTTGTTTACACTGCTTTCATTCACAATGCTGTCTTTGTTTTGTGTTCTGTTTTTTTTTTAAGTAAAAAAAAAATGATTCAAATGTGCTGTGTCAGTAATTGTCACACTCGTTAACATGATTGCTTCGGTAAAAGGAACGATGGGTTGAGATTTTTCAGTGTTCAAATGTGGAATCAAAGCCAAGGAGCTCAGCTCTCTAAATTAACTAAAAGAGAGGCAGGATGGAGCCTGCAAAACAGCTGTGAGACAGCCAAACCTTACTTTCAATGGCATATCCTGATACACATGTGTGTGTTCACAGCATTTTCAGACTGGTAAGTTTAAATCAATGCTTGTTAAGCTATTTTTCATTAAACTTTTACCAGGCTGCTGGTGGTAGCCTAACCAGCTGAGAGTAGCAGACAAAGTAAAAGTAAAGAAGACCCATTTTGAAATTCCCCTGTTTCATAACTAAATTAATCGACAAGCCCCTTAATATTTCCAACATGAATGCAGAGTGGATGCCAGGCAGACACTGAAGCAGACACTGAAGCAGACCCTGGAGCAGAGGAGGAGCACTGCTAGATGAAGCTGTGTTGTGTACGTACCTCTGAAATAACAAGTTTTGGAAACACTCAGAGACCCTTAACCCACTCAAAATTTCTCTGTCCGTGAGCCTTTGAAGACCTAACATTTCTGGATTCGTCATCAGTATAAAAAGTAATTCCGATGACAAGACAGCAAAAAAGCTCAGCTTCTAAGAATGACAGTAGGCTGTGGCAGGTCATGTAAATCCTATGACTAGTCCTAATCTAGTTAACAAGCTCATATGGATCAATCCCACCGAGCCTTAAAATTTTCTTTGAGATAGCAAACCTTCGGAAAAAATATCTATCTAGTCTACTACAAAGGTGGGAAAGGATTTGATGCTCCACAACACATTTCATTCATGTTTGGATCTGTCTAATACATGTTTTTCAAGATGCTGTCATATATGGGAAGATAAGAAATAGTCTGACAGTAGGTTTAGACTTCCTCAGAAGTTGCGAAATTTTGCAAAAAGAGCAGGGATCTCAGATTTACATAAGCCTTTAAGGTAATATGTTAAACACTGACTGAGGAAACCTCCCTGGTTTCACCTTTCTTTGCATATCTTCTAAACTCTCAGAGTATTGTTGGTGGGAGTCTTGCACAGGGGTGGATTTGCTGAGGCCATTTATATTCAAGGTTGATTACTTGTTGGATGTCATTTGCATTATCAGAGACTTAGCACTAATGAGACTCATGGTTTTAGGCCTTAATTGGATTGCTTCGCCACAGTCCCTTATTGATATTTGCATGCCACAGTTCATCACGATAAGTAATGAGAAGATTATCCACTGGAGGTATCCAATTGCAAACTCCATCTGTGAAGCAGTGGAAGCAGTGGAAGCCCTGTCCGCGCTGGGTGTTCCCATGAGAGGCTGACAAGGGACAATGGCAAGCAATGACGAGCATAAGTGGCCACAAACACGGTACATTAGAGATTGTGTGTTCTGTTAGACTTGGATGACTCCACATATACTCACTGTCAGTTCCTGTTTACATTTCAAGTAGCAGTTGTTGTTTACCTACTCGTAGCTATTATAGTTTCTAAAAATAAATAAATAAATTACTACAACAAACATCTGTCAGGGAGTGAAGTAAAGGAATTAAAAAGACTGTAGCTACCTATAAAAAAACATCCCCTGAAAAAAAGCCTTTGCAAAATTAAAGAGTTGGGATTGGTGAAGGCTTGAGGACCTCGATAACTGCTTTTTTGTTTAAAACATAGGACCCACGCTCCTTAACTAAGTGATGGAAAACCTGCACTAAACCATCAATCATGCTCACAGGTGCCTTGCAGCATTATTAAAATGTATGTTTTGCCCTGAGCTAAACCCCCCCCCCCCCCAGCCTACTAGAAATTTGTACACACCCATGAAAAAGTATACATACCACTTGAACTTATTTTAAATTACAACCTCAAATTTATATGGTGGGAGCAGATGGAAAATAATACATGGTTTCATGTTTCAGTCAAAATCTTAAAACTGTGGCATGCATATGTATTTATCCTCTTTCACTCGGATCCCTCTAAATTAAATTTAGAGCCACTCAAAGGTTAAATATGATCGTACTGTGTGTAATGGTGTTGAAGAAATGGCATGCTGCACTTAAAAAAACAAATATGATTTCTATTTTTCTTCATAACTAAAGTTCTCAGCATCAGTATGTCCTGTGGGACAGATTTCTTCTGCAATTGCTTTTTTGTCCAAGAGAAATGTTTCTAATCTCAAAATAAATTTAAAATCAGAGACAAAGATAACTGCGTATATAGTAAGTTCTTCAAATCTTCAATTTGAGTAAATTTTACTCAGATAAATTTACTGTGTAACATACTGTTACACAGTAAACAGTATGTTACTTTGCCCAATCCGCTTGGAAAGTTCTGCTGAAGGTCCCTCATTTCCCCAAACGGATTTGATGGGAGCAGTCCCAAACTGATAGTGTACAGAATGTAGAGTGCAACATATTATCACTCTAGCAAATAACACACCCTGCCTGATCTGACCAGTGATCACATGTTTAGCCGCATGTCATCATTCGACATGGGCTACATTGATAAATGACAAACTTTCTGGGGAAAACCTGGTCTGATCTGGAGAGACGGCATCTAACCCACTTTGGATGGTGCATCTCTTCTTTCTAGGAATCTGGCCAGATCCTGCTATCCAGGGTCCAGACCAGGAAGCAGAGCCTCTCTACAGCTTCTGTACTGTTACCCACCCCTTACCCCATTGAGACAGTGTTTTTCCCAAGGCTAAAACTAAACAGATTAAATCTAAGATCTAAAAGGAGCAAATTGTAAAAATCAATATGACTCAACTTGAGCAAAAAATAAAACAATTAAACATGGTTTATTAAATATAAGGTCTCTCCCTCCAAAGACTCTGTTAGTTAATGTATTGATTTCTGATTATCAGATTGATTGATTTTGTCTCATAGAAATCGGACTGCAAGAGGACTACGTTAGTATAAATGAGTCAACTCCTTCCAATTATCTAAATTTCCATGTTCCCAGAACTGCGGGAAGAGGAGGAGGAGTAGCAACCATCTTTCAGTCTGATTTATTAATTGGTTCCAGGCCAATTAATAACTACAGTTATTAATATAACCTCTTCTCTTTGTTATTTTGTATCGTCCACCAGGCCCTTACCCGCAGTATCTAGATCAGTTCCCTGACTTCTTATCTGATTTGGTGTTAAACACTGACAAAGTTATTATAGTGGGGGATTTTAACATGCACGTTGACACTGAATGTGGTAACCTTAGTGTAGCATTTAAAACTATCCTATATTCAATTTGTTTTACTCAAAATGTGCATAAACCGATGCACTCTTGCCTTCAGACTTTGGACCTTGTGCAGACATATGGCATTGATTGCAGATAATTAATAGTATTTCCTCACAACCCTGTCCTATCTGACCATTTGAAAAAAAATAATCTTTAAGTTCAATTTAAGTGATTTCTCCAACCCCAAAAGAAGGTTTCATTATAGTAGATCCTTATCAGATAATTCTGCATCAAACTTGAAATAGTCTGTCTCCCTTTTGATTTCCTCAGTATCACAGAAATGTCCAGCAGATGGCAACAATGTTGTTTCTTTCCATTCACAAAGTGATGCTTTTGTTGGTGGTGTCAGTTCCTATTTGAATTTCTACATTGAGCAACATAGTACCCTTGAAAAACAAAGTCATTATTCATAGGAAGCAGGCTGCCTGGTTTGATTTAGAGATGTGTTCTTTGAAGCACAACGGTAGGAAATTGGAGAGAAAATGAAGCTCTACACATCTAGAGGAATCCTACCTAATCTGGAAAAACAGTCTACCGTTGTATAAAATGACCATTTGCAGAGTTAGAACAGCATATTTTTCATCCTTAATAGGTTTCTCTTTATTTGCCAAACCTACCCAGAGTCATAGCTCTGTTGATCCATCCATTCCCTTAGCTCTCAGCAGTAATGGATTTAAGGGATTCTTCATAGATAAAATTGATTCCATTAGAAATAAAATAATTGACATTCTCCCAAACATGATTACCTAATCCTCTGTAAGTGAGGCAGTGTTGGAGGAATCTTTAAAACCTGATCGGTGTTTGAAATGTTTAGATGCAATAGAGCTTTCTGAGTTATCTAAAATTTTAGCTTCATCTAAACTTTTAACTTGTATGTTAGACAAAATTCAAACCAGGTTATTTGAGGAGGTATTCTCTTATATTAGAAACGATTAATCTATCCATAGTTAATGAATATGTACTACAGACTTTTAAAGTAGCTGTTATTAAACCTTTACTTAAGAAACCCTCTATTGAGCAAGATGACTTAATAAATTACAGACCCATATCTAATCTTTTTTTCCGATCTAGAATTCTTGAGAAAGTAGCTGCTAATCAGATATGTGAACTTTTACAAAGTAATCTCATTTATAAACCTTGCATATGGACAAAATGGGACCTGAAACGCCACTTTCTATGCAAAAGTTGGGATTTTTAAAAAAGAAAAAAAAAAAAGGTGAAAATGTGCGTTCCTCAAGTCAACTCTGACCCAGGCTCACACTCAATTTGGAGACAGGGAAAATTGGCGACGCAGATGGTAAAGTGGTGAATTGTAGTCAAACTACATGATGACTGTTTTCAAATGTTCAAATGCATATCAGACTTTAATCAAAGATCGACTTTATCACAAGCGTTCAAAACCGCAGTGTCATTCATGCTGGCGCTGGGGACCCATAACTATACATGAGGACCTGTCACAAATAATAAAAAAAGAATGGGGGAGACTTTTATATCATCTGAGGAAGGTATTCAGAATCATCAAGGCATGTGAAGTGCTGCACAACATGGCACTGAGGTGTGGCATCTATCTCCCTCCTGGCCTCCCTGCTCCTCAGAGTGTTGACCCTAACCAACAGCCACCTCCTAGACAACGCCAATTTCAACAGGGATCTCAGCTCCATGATTATGTCATGCAACAATTAACAAAGCAATAAGGTTCATTCTTTAACAACTTCTTGTAATGTGTGTGATATTTCACACATAACATCACACATGTTTTGCAATATGTTTTTTATTTCCCTCGTTTCATTAGTTGTGTCTCTTTGATTTTGTAGAACAGCATTCATCAGCACCCGTCCTCCAGACGCACCATGCGCTTTGGGCGCACTGGTGCTGGGGACAGCCAGACACTCTGTGCTCATTTCTCTCTCTCCTGGGAATTCATCTTTTGTACAAGTCCAGGTTGGTTTGGATAGCTTTAATAACTGAAAACTATCATTTGAAAATTTTCTTTTTATGTTTTCTCAGGTCATTTTGGTCTGATATGAAATTTCTCGGCTGATCTGAAACCTGTGACAAAAAAATGAAAGAAATCTGTAAGAAGTCTAACACTTCAAAATCTATCACAGCACTAAATATGCCACTTTGTTTTAGGCTAACACAAATATTCTAACATATTACATAGAAATGTTGTGGTTGTGACAAAATGAGAAAAAGTTCAATGTCGTGGCATTATCCGATTTTGAACAAAAATGTGACTCAACACAGACAGGTTAACGAAAATGAGATGAATATCACTTTTTCCATGAAAATGCAGACTTATAAAGGTATGAAATAGCAAAATGTTCATTAAATTATGTACAGATGGTGCTTGTGCTTTGGGCATTAGAGTATGAAAGCACTTGGCTGGAATTCAAAGACTTAACTTTCTGTCACTGTTGCTTGCTGATTTGCTTTCAAATTAACTGGCATACTGTGTAATAAACATTTTTCACTGCTGTTAACAAATGACATTTCTAAACACAGTGTAATTATTTCCATTGAGATTTTTACAGGAGCATTTCTAACCCTGCTGTAAACCTTTCAATAAAAAAATTAATGACAATGGAAAAAGTAGAGGAAACATAAGAATTGGCATAGAAGTGAACATAGAATAGTACACATTTGGAATGATGGGAACAATTTCTTTTTTTCCATTTAATTACAAAACATAAATAGGAATTCAGATGCATTCTAAGCTCTAAACATAAAGAAGTCACGGATTTATTTCACATAATCGTGTTTGCTTCTCTTGCACACTAGGACCTTGTTCTATTCCAGATCCCTGCTGTTTATCAGTTCTGTCTTTTCTTAACTCATTCTTGTCCCCAGATTTATTTCTGTCTGGTTTTGGCCCTCCGGTTTCTGTAGCCTCATTGTTGTTTTTGTTCATATAAATACATCTTGGTTTCTACAACCTGTCTGCCTCTTTATTGGCAGTGCATGTACTCCTTGACCTTGGGTTGTGATCACAATCATTTTTCAAATTGACCAAAACTAGACAATTGTAAGGTGTATGACATCTTGCTACGCAGTGTAGAACTCATTAAATGTTTTCATATATACAGTCACCTTTCAGTTAAATAAAATACATTTTGCAAGAGCACCATATTGTTGTTTTCATGTTTTTCCCAAAATCTATTTCAGCAGTGAGGGTTTGATTCACTCAATAAATGGATACCTTATCTCAGATTCCCATACAAATGCAAATCTGTCTTTTTAAATGAGAAGCCACTTTCATTTTGATACATTTTGGAAATGTATTAGTTTTTCAATGAAAATGCCAAGGTGTCTTCCTGCAATGTTCTGAAACCTCCCTGTCATGTCAGATATTATATGGCTGCATTTGAAACTGTCAGAACATTGGTCCCGTCTGACCTGAACTGGGAGATGGGAAGGAGCCCAGAGGAGCATTTGACACCTCAGTGAATTTCATTACCATAAAGTGGGGTAAAGAAAAGCCACGCTTACACAGCATGGAATATATAGCAGTGGCCCCTAGGCAGCTGTTGTCATTGCTCCCACCCGAAGCATGACAATTGCCTCAAAAGAGTGGAAACGTTTTGTTTAAGAAAACTAATTGGTGGGGAAACTGTTTCTAGACTGTTTCTAGACATTTTACTTCTCTTTAAGGTGCTGGGACAGAATAAAAGCAGTGACAGCCTCCCACTGTGCTTGCTGATTTGATGTTGATCTCAGAGAGGTCAATGCCACAAAACCTGGCAGTGGGTCCCGATGCTTGGCCTACCTGCTTTATCTAATCATTCAGAGATGGCTGGGCCTCAAGCATACTGGCCTAAATCTACAACAGCTCTGGGCAAGGTTGAAGCAGAGGGTACATCGGCTAAAACCATATCCAGAAACATATCCTCCAGATTATCTTCAATAACATCCACACACCCTGTGCAGTTCTCGTCTTTTTCTTCCTGTTTAAGCTTTCATCTCACCTGGGTCCATTTTATATTCAAGAAAAATCAAAATTTCGTCAGACAGCAAAGTCTTATCTTCAAAAGATTTGCATGTGTTAAAACACATGCAAGCTCATTAGCATGTACAAAACTGATCATCATATCAGGTGCAAAGCAATTTGCGTGTGAAAATAAGGGGGTGAGTGGGGGGGGATGGGGAAGGCAGTGTGCTGTAACGAGCTTCATGCAATTAAACCAAAGCGAAAAATACCACCTCATCTTAAATATTTTGGCATGCTTGTAAAGCACAAAATTGAATATTTATTGCCACACTGGATTTTTTTTTTTTTTTTTACAGTTAACCTTATTTTCATCTGAATTAGTAATTTTTACACGTTTTAGCCTGAAATCATTTCGCTTGGCTATTAGAATCAGAGCAAATGAACTGAGGAAATCCTATTGGAGTAAATTAGCAAGAACATGAGCACAGAAGTTTCCTAATTTTCGTTTCTTGTTATCCCGCAGTGGAACGGAGGTGACTGGTAGTTGTGAGGCAAGTTTGCAAAGTACTTAAAAGTGCTGAATATAAAGCAGTTATAAAGACTGGAGTAAACTTTTAATTTGTACATACTGTTGTAATCACTTATTGTTGGTGGACATTATCAATTCTGGTCCTAATCCAAGTTTAATAGCGACAAAGGCGGACCGAGACGTCCGTTATTCGGTCTTAGCAGGTTTAGCTTCAGTTTGTGTGGCAATAAAGCCAGATTAAAAATGCCAACATTGTCTTGTGAAAATATACAGGTGGAATTGCAATTAACATAATACTGTATAGAACCTCGCCCATGAGGGTCAATGTCTGCCGATCACATGGATTGGTTGTTAATTTGTTGAAGCAGAAGTTCTCCATTTATTAAAAACAGTTTTGTGCATCCTGGGTGTCTGGAGAGATTATATGAAGGATTTGATCTTCCTCTTTCTTTTCCAGCAGCTCCCAAACTGCCAGTAGTACAGTACATGCAATTTACTCATTTGATTTGGCTGAACTAAATTCCGCTTGCACGTTCTTTCCATTGAAGACACAATCTTTGTAAACCAGCAGCAACGCGGCCACTTTTTTTTTTTTTCTGCCCACACAATTTAGTGGTCCTTACTTGGAATCTTTGAAGATCAGGCCCTAAGTGTAAAAAAGAAAAAAAGTGATTTGAAGAATAGAGCTGAATAGCCGGAAAAGGTAAATGGAATATGTATTAAAGTTATTCGGTCCATAATCAATTCCAGCTGGTTCTGATCATGACCTTGTTGATAAAAGCACAAATTAACCTTTACAAAACCATAGACAAAGATTGTGCATGAAAATTAGAATGACATTGTGGAGAAGTGTCCTCTTTAATCAAAAACAACATTTTAGCATACTTTTGTTGTGCAAACAAGCTTTCTCTTCCTTAGCACAATGAATTCTCATCATATATATAAAATTAAACAAAGAAAAATAAATTTAAAGGTCACATATATATCATTGGAAATGTAAAATACCCCAACTAGCAGGGATAATGATGCTACATTTTTGTGGTTGTATGCAAAGGTTTTTATCTTAATTTGCTTTTTTTCTGTACCCTGAAGGGTCTCAACCAGTTAAAAAATGAGATATGTTGCATCAGTAATCTCTCCACCTCTTTGTGTCTTTTTGGCCGTAGGTCTATTGAGGCATCAAAGCAGCAAGGGATCTTCAGAGAGGAGAGTTCTCAACAGCCTTCCTCTAAGGGTCTGACAGATGTTGAACGTTTTCACAGCACAAATGAGCAGGAATGAATAAACCACAGCTGATTGCTTTAAGAGCGGCGACTGGTGCCAAAATGTGTTTTTTATGCAATTTAATTAAAACTAAAAACTGAAAATATTTTAATATTACTTCCATTTTGTAACATTTACAGCGATTTGGACATATGCACAATGTATGTATTACATGATGATTTTATGCATCATCATATATCTCTCAAAGTTCGACAATGTAGTCTTGCCATATATATATATATATATATATATATATATATATATATATATATATATATATATATATATATATATATATAAAGTACTTCTTAAAATGTTGAAACCCACTATTTTACAGAAACAGTTTTGTAAGTTCATGTGAGGACAGCTGATTTTCTGTACTTTAGGATTGAAAGAACAAACACTTTTTTTTTTATCAAATGAAATGCCATAATAACTTGTCCAGGTAATAAGAGGTTTATTAATTTTGGTTATTAATTTTATTAATTTAAAAAAATTAACAGACTACGGTGCATGGACAGGAGCTGATGAGGAATTGTTGACCTCACTGGAACTATGAGGCACCATAGGCCAGCCAAAAAAGAGTCAAGTATAGAACTAGACCTCTGACCTCTAAAAGGAAAGATGTGCAGTGTTCTTTTCTATTTCTAAACAAACAAACAAAAAATACAAGAAACATACTCGTTATTATCTTATGAGGCAACTATTCCTATTATTATCAGCGACTCTGGCCTTGTTTTTCTCTAAAGTCACGTGTAACTTTTTTGAGTCGGCGGTTGCGGTTTCTTGGGGTTGTTTCTGATTGTGCATTCATTCTTTTGGGCTTCGCTTTTTTCAGACAGAACATGGTTGTGGTTGGCTTTGTTGCCGGTCCTCTGCTTCTTTTCGTGGATCAAATCGATGTTTCTCTCACAGTGATCGTGTTTGTGTGTGTCTGCGGAGGGGTGCGTGAGTATGTGTGTGAAGCGGAGACGGGATCTGAGTGTCTGATTACAGCGGGATGATTGACTGTTTTTAAGTCTATTTTCTGCAGTGAGCTCTATAATAAATTAAAACACAGGCCTCCAATAGTAAATGTATTTTTTCCTTAGTATTAGTTGCAATTCTGAGCGGATTCAGTGGGTTTCTTCCTCTAGTTTAAGGACAGCGTCTCCTGCCTTTCTACTAATACTGCTCTCTTTCTGATCATTTTGAGGCCTCTACATTTCAAACAACGTTTCAGCTGTTCTATGCTGGGTTTCTCCATTGAAGCAGGCTGAAATGCAGCTCCTGGGACGTAGTGTAGTGGTTGTTGGCAATGTAATTTGCACTATTCCTGTCCGACCAGGTGGGAAACCGGCTGCTTCGGGAAAAATGTGACGTCATTTGAGAACTGTCCCACTTAACACATTCATATATTGAGATCTTAATAACAACACAACACAGAACTTTTAGGTGTGTTTTGAACTCTTTCAGGAACGGGTGGGGTTGCACTCCTGGGGCTTGTTTGACTTTGACATGTCGGTCATTGTCGTACTCACATGCAGTTATACACTTTGGGATGTGAAATCATGGACCCGACACCGGACCGAAGACCAGATCCTGAACAGGTGTTAATGGACTGAAGAGAGAACCGATCTGATCCTAAGCAAGTGTTATTGGACCTTACGCCTGACAGAGAGCACTACTTACCGGGATCACACAGTCCTACTAATGGTATGTGCCATTCATTGCTTTTTTAATACTGTAATAATAATAATAATAATAATAATAATAATAATAATGGCTGCACAGTGGCGCAGTGGGTAGCACTGTTGCCTTGCAGCAAGAAGGTCCTGGGTTCGAGTACACCCCTGGGTCTTTCTGCATGGAGTTTGCATGTTCTCCCTGTGCATGCGTGGGTTCTCTCCGGGTACTCCGGCTTCCTCCCACAAACCAAAAACATGACTGTTAGGTTAATTGGCTTCTCTAAATTGTCCTTAGGTGTGAGTGTGTGCGTGAATGGTTGTTTGTCCTGTTTGTCTCTGTGTTGCCCTGCGACAGACTGGCGACCTGTCCAGGGTGTACCCCGCCTCTCGCCCAGTGAACGCTGGAGATAGGCACCAGCACCCCCCGTGACCCCATGAGGGATAAAGCGGTTCGGAAAATGGATGGATGGATGGATGGATAATAATAATAATAATTAATATTATTGTATTGTCATCAATTTCATCACGCTCTGGTTCAAACTGAAGAGGTTTAATTTTACTCTGATGTTTTGGCTGGACGGAGCTAGAGCTAAAGGACCTAGTATATGTAATTTACGGCGCTAGCGCTAAAGGACCTAGTATATGTCATATATATATATATATATATATATATATATATATATATATATATATATAGCAATTCAAAATCAGAAGTCTAGATTACGCAGGTGATTTTTTCTCATAAATATTAAGCACATAACTGCCTTATGAACATGATTTCATAAGGCACAGGATTTCATTAAACCCAAAGAAACATTTTTCTGTCATTCATGATCATAGACAATTTGGATTCTTGCTGCAATTTGTGTGCCAGCTACAGTGTGTGTGAGGTCAGTCTCTCTGGTGTGTTTAGCTGTGCTACCTTATCTCCTGCTCACTTATCCCTTGTTCAATTTTTCCTTCTGTTTTCCTTCCTGAAAATAAATGAAATGGTGCAGTCATCTGCAGAGGTGAGCAGAGCCCTCCATACTGAGGAGGCCTTCGGGCTTCTTCGGGCTTTTGCAGCGCGTTGTCATGGCAGTTCAGTGAGACTGAGGGAGAACATTGCAGCGCAGTGCTGCAGTGGAATGACAATAGGAAATAAGGTGTGAAGGGGATAGCTAGTACAGAGTGCCAATCATAGCAGTGTTTGCTAATGTGCCTTATGAAAGAAAGGTAATAAGCTATCAGAAATAAAAGTCTCAGAAAAGTTGGGTTGGGGGTAAACCATCCATTTATATGCAGCATTTAAATCTTTTTTGCAAAACCTAAGAAAAATTAAGCTTGTTTTGTTCATTTTTTGATGTAAACATATCTTTATAAATTACACTAATCAATTCTTTCTTATTATAACAGCATTTCTGATATAATGTGGGACAGTAAGTATATCGATGTCTAATGACGCAGTTCAAATGCTCTGCCCTCAAGCTGAATTCAAGCTGTTAGATCAAAAAGTTTTTTTAGTTTGCAAGGGTCTTATAGTTCAGCCTTCTTATATGGCTTTATTTGCTCAAAGGCTGCAAGTTTAAAGGGATAAGGAGCCAACCCAGGAGAGAGCAGTGAGGTCTTAATGAGTTACGTAACTTCCCTGGTGCTGCACATCCTCTGATGTAGCACCAGCCAAAGATTTTGGAGGACTTAGATCTAATCCGTAGATAGAGGGAGATTTGAAGGTAGACAGGCTGGAATTCTTATTTGATGGCTTTCTTTTTCCAAGCAGAGAGAGAGATATCAGCTTTGAAAAAATAAAATAAAAATAGTGACATATAAAGAAACTTCTTTTTCTAATATAACCAAAACTTCTTTTTTTTTTTTTTGGAGATAGATGTACAACCATTTGCAGATGTTTGGACCGTCAAAAAGACGAAATGCTTATTTTGTACAACAACATGAATTTAGATGACGCTTACAGTTTTTTCAGTTAAACATGTCAGTTCTTAAAATGATTTGAGTACTAAGAAGAAGTTTAAACTTTTTTTGGCACTAATTTCCCAGAAAGTGAAACTCATGTTAAAAGGATTTATTACACATTAAGGGGAATATTTTAAGACTTTATTTCTTGTAATCTTGGTAATCATGGTTTACAGATGATAAAAGCCAGTGTCTCAGACAATTAGAATATTTAGAAAGTTAAGATATGGAACACACCTGGTGTCACATCCTAATCAGCTAGCAGGAGTCATAAATTAAATATAAGGCATGGAATGGCTCAACCTCAGCCTCTCTGTGGCTTTTTTTGTTTGTTTCTTGAAGTCGCTGCGACACAGTTAATTAACCCAACGCCTGCAAAGGTTTCCTGAGCCCATAAATGGTCTCTCAGTCTGGTTCAGTAGGCTGCAAAATAACTGGGAAGACTGCTGACTTGTCAAATGTCCTGAAGACAAAGATTTGATGGGAAATGGTGCTCCAGCTACATGGATATCAGCTGCCTTGAGAGGTTTGCTAGCGAAATCCATTCAATAATTTGGAACTTCACAACAGGTGGACTGCAGTCAGTGCATTAATAGTCAATATGTGCAGACAAATCCTTTACATAGGCAACAAATGTCACATTCTTTCGCTGACTGAGCAGACAGGAACTGATAGAGTCAAAGCACATCACACTAGATGAAATGGGACAAGAAGAGAAGAGATCTTCTGGCAGGAAAGAATTGGCTGAAGCAGGTCTAAGCAGACGTGCACAGGTGAGCCGAATTGACTAATTAGTGGCAACAGGTGGAGATGATCTAGAGTGGTGGCTGGAGCGAGACAGAGCTGATTGGATGATGAATTTGAGGTGAAGGCAGATTAAGTTCAGAAAAAGCTAAGAACAAAACAAACAAACCCCCTAAATTACGATAGATAAGACCACTTCACGCTAGGGGTGGGCGATATGAAGAAAATCTAATATCACGATATCTTTGGGCTATATCGCGATACACAATATATATCACAATATGTTCAAATAACCTTGAATAACAAATGTTTTTAGACAAATAGTGCCTAAAGTTGCATTGGCATATCTCATATTAACGAGTCAAATTTTTTTGTT
Organism: Fundulus heteroclitus; assembly: GCF_011125445.2. Lineage (NCBI taxonomy): Eukaryota > Metazoa > Chordata > Actinopteri > Cyprinodontiformes > Fundulidae > Fundulus > Fundulus heteroclitus. The sequence continues at coordinate 8,762,266 of NC_046380.1, read as the reverse complement.
TGAAAAATTTATTGCAAAATAAAAATTTATTTAAAATGTTATATTTTAGCCATTTTTTAACCACAGCTGCACATAGAAGCTTTTCACAAATTACAATATTGTCATATTAGAGCTCTTTCGTGATCAACACTGAACCTTAAACAGAACATTCCAGTGGCCAAAAGGAACACCAAGGAAAAATCTGACACAAAATAAACCTGAAATAAAAGGTGCTCTTTTTTGCTTAAGACATATAAATCTGTATAATAACAATGTGACAATCCGAAAAACAAAAGCATGTATTGTGACTATAAAATCAACTGACCAGTCGCAGCTACATATTCAGAGCATCTCAAAAATATTTCCGTTGCTCTTTAGGTGCTGGGAAATTTTAAATGAACGTTTTTTTTCTGTCATATGGGTTTTAGCAAAAGAAGACGCCAGTTTCAACCGTTTTACGGCTGGTTTAATTAAAGTTTCCTTCTGTGTTTTTGGGGGGGTGGGTCGACAAGCTGACTTTACAAGAGTTGCACTGGATGACTTTTTAGGTGGAACAAATTTGTGCTACTGCTACCTTTTGTGGCAATGGTGTTACAGCATTTTTTGCAAATTACCGCACTTTGTTCGACATCTTTCTTGTGAAATCCAAACCACTGCCTTAAACGCTCGCTGTCGCCATGGTTCTCGCTGTCAACGTAAGTAATCGCATGGGTACGTTGTTGTGTGTGTGTGCGCCTGAGCGCTATCTGGCTTGAAGGTGGAACGAATGATGTGTTCACAGAATGTGGGAGAAACTAAACTCACAGTGAATGCGGTACCGCGCGCGAGCTATTTTTAGAAACACAACGTCACGATGACGGCACATCACGTGGTACGCAGTGGGGCAAACTCCGGAAAGCTGCCGTTGTTTCGCTGTTAGAGACGTGCGTTAGCCTGGGTTTTACTCGGTAAACGACTGCTTTTTCCAAATCTAAGACCATGGTTTTTAAACATTGTTGCTATGGAACGTGCAACAGCGACTCGAGGTACGCTGATCGGCCGCATATGAAGGATGTTTTCTTCAAGACTGCCAAGGAGAAATGTGTACGCTTCGGGGCGGTCGGCCTACACAACAGTTCAACCCGGAAAAAGTTACCAAATTCAAGTACATATGTAGCAAGCATTTTGTCGGAGGAAAGGGCACAACCGAAGAACATCCTGACCCAATTCCAGCGACATCAAGTCAAGGTAAGAGTATTTTGGTGGCCGACATGTTAATAAAGTAGCGCCTGCTACCATGATCGCATATAGGCTATCATGGTAGCAGGCGCTAACATGATAGCCTGCTACCAGGATAGCTTACTCAAAAACATTTCAAATGAGACAAACATTAAACATATACCCATTCCTGGACGGTGATTGCAAACAACAAAAAAAAAAAAAAAAACGGCCGACGCTGCAATGATCGCCGCGCAGGAAAAAAAAACAAAGCTTACCGTTCATCATCTCGGCCAGTTTTCCAGTCTTTTTAAGCCATCGAACCTCAAGCCATCGTTTGAGCTGAAGGTTGGTGTGTTCTTCGACAGTGCGACCAGTAATCCGTGTGCCTGGGACATCGTCTTGGGAAAGTTTAACGGCTGTAAAGTCGGTCATATCTGTTATCCGTGCGTTCTCTCCTGTATGCGTTCTCTCCTGTATGCCCTACCTAAGCGGCAAAAGGGGCGTTGCTCTTGAGACGGTGACGTCACGTGCGCGGTACCGCATTAAATACAGCGGCTCAATCCGTGAAAATTTGCACGCGATGGTCGCAATAAAGCCATTTTCAATATTGCGGCGAGGAAAACTCGAGATACATCGAGTATATTCGATATATCGCCCACACCTACTTCACGCCAGCTTAATCTTAGTAATCCAAGAGAAAATGACTGGATGACCTTCCACACACATAAACACTTTAAAAATTAGTTAAATAATGAGGTACAAGGCCCCTAAGAGATTTAAAAACAATTAGTAAAGTGTAAAAGCAGCACCGTGTAACTTTTGACCCAACTATTAGCTTAATCTGACAAATGAAATAATTTTTCGGGTCAATATTCAGAACTTGGTGTGTATTGATGCTCTGCGTGGGCTACCCTTCTCAAAAACTCGCCTATGCAACTTGAGAAGGTTGGTTCCATCGCTGAATGTGTCATGTGACTTTTTTTGTTACGCGTCCTGTCAGTCAGTTTAGCATTAAATATTTCTTAATGACAATGACAGCCCAACAGATTTTACTTTCACAAGTGGAGCATTACTGCTTTTGCCATAGTGTCCTGTTTGATTTACATTTACATAAAGCTTTATTAGATTTTATTCTGGGACTATTTCAAGTTCAATGGACAGTTAAACAAAAAAGCAGAGGAGAAAAAAACAGGACAAGATGAGACAACAATGCTTTGATAATATCACTGAACAATATGCAGTATTATTTAATATGAGATGTATAAAGTTACAACTAAATCTAACAATAGGGCTATAAAGAAGTGAATCCAAGCCCCTTTGTTTGCAAGACTGCACTTGTGTTTATCCATGAGAAAAATGCTCAACAGTGGTTGTGACAAGCCAAAGACCCACCCCCCAGAGCGTCAAGGCAGACGCTGGGGAAACCAGAACCCCAGATGCCCCAAAAGAACCTCCAGAGCAAAGGTGCCCACGATGGACCAACACAGGGATAGCTGCTTCCCCCATCCCAGGAAAGAACAAAAAGGAGCCCCAGAAAACCCCCAATAGCCACAGTGTCGAAGCCCCTGGGAGCTGTCGCGACGAGGGCAGCTCCCGGTTGAGCTCCAGGTCTCTCTGATTGGTTGACACCCTACATACTGTCATGATCTCAGCACTAGTGCTGGTCTGATTGCTATCATTCACACCCGTAAAGCTCCACCCGTCCTAATTAGATCCACCTGCTCCACCTGCTATATAACCTGCCCTCAGACCAGGCACTAGTGCCAAATTATTTCGAGCCATCAGTAATATTAATCCAGTGTTCTGTTCCTGACTTCCTGGATGCCTGTTTCCTGACCTGTTATGCTTCCTGATTCTCTGAGCCTGCCTAACCCCAGTGTGATCTGAAAGCCTGCCTGTTTACTGGATCTCGATCTGTGCCCTGACTCTGCCTTGGATTTCCCTCTGGATTCTCTCTGGACCTCGGATCACCCGCTTGGACACTTGACCTCACCTCAGTTTACGGTTTCTGGAAATTCCCCCTGAACATCCTGCCTGTCATAGTTATCACGGTTCTGACCCTCTGCCTGTCCCCTGACCAACGAGCACCAGCCAAGATCCACCGGAAAGCTTCCCTGACCATAACGAGGCTCGTCAGCAATCTGACCAATCAGCCGAAGCCAACTCTCACTGTCCCTGCAAATCCCTGGTTTGTGAGAAGGTTAGTAACCGTTACATTAGTAACTGATCCGTCACGTAAAGCCTGTGTGGTCACTAACCTGTTGTCTCCATTTCTAGAGGTTTTTCCCATACGCTGATGATTAACCTGCGACCTGCTGCAGTTTAACTTTAAATAAATTGTCTTTATTCGCTAACTGTTTGTCTTGGTTGAATTCTGGGTCCTCTGTTTCTGGTTGTAACACGTCCCGCTGCAAATTTAAAAACGCACCACACCTGATGGGAGAAAAATTCTTACAAGGATGTTAAAGTTCCTTTGCCTGTAATTATAAATGAATACATATAAAGACAGCGCAGCATTAGAAGCTTCTTTGAGAAAGACATTACGTTCATTGACCATTAAGATCAGAACAGTTTATTTCATTCATGATAGAGAAATATTTACTGTATAAAGTATCTTATCACTTATTTCAGAAGTCACAAATTAAATCATATATTACAAAAACATATTCCTTAATTGTCTTTGACCCAAAGTTTATGTTGCTATGAGTATTTTAGTTTTTTTAATAGTCAAAAAAAATTTCACGGTCAGTGAATGGCATGATCTTATTACTGGTTATTTAAGCAAACAGTCAATCATCAGATATATGCTGGAAAAAAAGCTTCTGTTAATTAACTCATCAGTAAGCTACCCAGTCCCTTCAGCTCTTTTGTAGATTTATCTTGCAGAGCAGCTGATATCTCAAAAGATTTGTCGGATCAGTCAAGCAAAAATCCATTTTGGAAGTGACAGTGATCCCAAATTTGTAGCACATGTGAATAACACTATTTTTTCCCCCAGTAAGCTACATATTAAGGTTTTGAAAATGAATGCCAGATTATATGGCAGTGACTTAGAATTTACTCAGAATATTTAATGAATATTATCAAAAGATATTCAAAAAGAAGAACATGCCCAGACATCCACTGTGCACACTGAGGTGAACTAATAAATGAAGCAGGCAAAGAAAAGTAAGGATAACATAACTAGCATGACACTTAGTGGCTTTCAAAACCCCTGGTAAAATAAGATTAATAAAAAAGACTTAACATTTTTTGTGCAAATATGTTTGTGAAGGAAATGTACTATTTTCAGGAGAAACGGTCAAACTGTGGCTTAGCTTTTGTTTTGGAGTTAGATGGGTTAAAATATCTACTTCTTGTTTATGTGGCATTACTGCTGTAAGGTTTATGGATTTTATTTTAATTTTGGAAGGGAACTCAGACTCACTGAAAAATGTATAAAATCTACCTTGGTCCACAGGGGGAAATGTAGTGTTGCCACAGTTTGGCTCCTTAATACGTTTCAGTCCTAAGTTTTATTTAGTGTGTTCATTTACATTGGCTTTCAACCAGGTCAAGTGACTATCAAGCTTCTCCCAGCGTAAAAAGAACATGGCTGCCATTGCCTGCAGAAAAGTAAACGTTTAAGCAAAACAACTGCATTTATATGCATTATGATGACATTTCTAGCAAAAAGTAAGGATATTGTTTTCATGATCTTCATTTGCTAAGAGAGCAGCCAAATACGTCACTGACGTGCGGCAACTTTCACATTCATAAAAAATGCTTTTTATATTTAATTCAAATTATTTATTCAATTCAATTTCATTTATATAGCGCCAATTCATCAAACATGTCATTTCAAGGCACTTTACAAAGTCAAATTCAATCATATTATACAGATTGGGTCAGATTATACAGATTGCTCAAAAATTTCCTATATAAGGGAACCCAGTTGATTGCATCAAAGTCCCGACAAGCAGCATTCACTCCTGGCGTAGACCCACAGTGGACAGTCGTCTGCATTGTCCATGGCTTTGCAGCAACCCCCCATACTGAGCAAGCATGAAGCGACAGCGTAAAGAAAAACTCCCCATTAACGGGAAGGAAAACCTCCAGCAGAACCGGGCTCAGTATGAACGGTCATCTGCCTCGACCCACTGGGGGTTAGAGAAGACAGAGCAGAGACACAACAAGACAGACAAAAAAGCACAGAAGCACACGTTGATCCAGTAATCTGTTCTACATTAGATGGTAATATGCGTTGTGATGACATCTCTAGCGAAAAGTAGAACATTTATAATCTTCGTTCAGGGGGTGTGTTCCATTTACTTTGTATCCATCCTCAAGTCAGTGACATAGAACCCTGCATCTGCAGCATCCACCAAAGCAACGGTAGAAAACATAACCATCTCCCGTCTCTTCTGTCTTCTGTGAAACTGATGAAGGAAAGATTGACTACCTGTCTTGAATGAAGATTATGAAAATATCATGCATACTTCTCACTTGAAATGTCGTTGAAATGCATACAAACTTTGTTGTTTCCTTTAATTGTTGAGTTTTCCACTTATAGTACAGGGAAGCCATGTTCTTTTTCTGCTGTGGGAAACTTGATAGTCATGTGACCTGGTGGTAAGCCAATGAAATGACCAAATAAAATAGGCGACTGAAATATATATATAAAAAAAATGTGACATTACATTCCCCCCATGGACCAACGTAGCTGTTACACATTCAGTGATACTGGTTTGTATAGAACATTGGACATGAGACTCTCGTGTCTCTGATCGGGACTTGACTCGACTACTTGGGACTTTACTTGACTGCCTCCAGAGACCACGCTATGTCCGGGATGACCTCTGGGTCACATACCTGATCTTCTGCTACATCTGGGATGGCCCCCGGGTTGCCTGCCTGATCTTCTGCCCCCCTTGTCTAGACTGGATTGAAATGTGGGACATGATGGTCAAAATTCAAAACTAAATAATTGTCACACAGCATCAAAATGTTTTAATGGACCTTATTTACATCCTATTTATCGTTTTGATTTGCTTGCTATGGCCATAATGGTCATTTTACTAATTCATCTATTTGATATTAACATGCATTCACCTGTCAGCATTTGATTGTGATTGCGTACTTGCATGCTTGTAGAAAGTGGCTGAATTTTGCAAAACGACCAACAAAGTGTAAGAAAAAAGGTGGATAAAAAAACTGAGAGGAGCAGCGCCTCTGTCTGCACAGGTCTGAGGAGAACAATAGAGGAGTGCTGAAAGGTAACTTGGTCCCAAGATCACTGCACAAATAAGCAGACTTTGAAGCACATTGCAGCAGATAAATGCAACTTTATCTCTGTGCGCCTTGGTACCCACGAGCCTGGAAAGTGAGAAGCACTGCATGCAGCAATCAAAAGCCAGAGAGGAGAAGGCATCACTTAAGAAAACTTCACATGACCATTTAGGGTTAGGGTTCTGATCTTTTCATGACAGTCTGAACAACACAGATCGGATTTTTTCAAATGCGACCCAAGGCCACTTGGATATGTGGTCCTAATTCCGATATCTGATCTTTTCAAATGCGACCTGTGTCTGTACGGCCAGGTCGCATTCATCCGACCTGTACGTCACTGAAACTCGACAAACGTCATTAATCTGCGTCCTGCTATGCAGAAGCGGGAAGAAAAACGACACCCATGGCGGACAACACTGAGGAGAGCACTCAATGGAGAGACAGCTCCGGTTAGAAAAGAAATTAAAGATCGCAAAATGCACATCAGCATTATAATCCATGTTTACTTCCACAAACACTAAGCACGCTTGCTACGTGTGACGTCATCGCGTCCTCAACTGCAAATGCGGGACACTTGTATGAATTCAGTTCACACAGGAGATGACATACAAGTCGCATATATTTGGAAATGTGAATGAACATGCAAAAAAAATCAGATTTCACAAAAAATCGGAATTGGGCATCAAGGCCTGCAGTGTAAACGTAGCCTAAGAGCTACATTTTGGCTTGAGATTCTTTATGAACACGGACACAGGTCACTTAATAGGTCACCTTTTTTTCTCATTTTTAAAACGCTGAAATCTGGGACATTTCCAGGGTCTTAAGAAATCGGGGATATCTGGTTACCCTACCCTGCTACAGACATCTTCAGGCTAAGCTACAAACATATGCTATGCTCTTCTTCATTGTTCAGGGATGTCAGATCTGACTGACAGTTTCCTGCCCAAATACAATGTAAAACCTGCCCAACTTTAAAAAAAAAAACAGGCTAACACTCAACCTCTCTAGAAATCATGTTAAAAGTGAATAATTATATTACAAACATAATATAATGTGCCATTATCAAACAACAGCACTAAAGCAAAGCATAGACGTTGCACATACATCTACACAAAATGTGGGATCAGGCAACCAAATAATCTACACTCAAAGATCAGTCCTTTCTCTCTTTTTATCTCTCTCACAGAGTATAGATCAATCTCACATTTCTCTTTCACACTCAGCGGCAGCTGTATAACAAGTTGATCAGTTCAAGTTCTAACGGTATAGCAGATGATGAGTTCCAGGGGGAATCACCTTATCTATTGGTGTTCCTACATACCAGTCATTGTGATGTTCTCGTGTAACCTCCAAAAAAGCGTGCACATTCCTTCCTAGTTTTTGCTTGCTGGCTGCGCACTTCTAGTATTTATGTATCCAGTCAACTTCGGTTTTAGCCATTCATTGTAGCTCAACTTCTCTCACCATACACTTTGACAATGGCTGAGAGTCACAACAAGCTGTCTTATACGTTTATGAGAAGAAGAGGAAGGCCTCAAAAGAAAGAAATAAGAACGGGAAGTTTTTGTGAGATTCTTTCACGCGATCCCCCTGAGAAGCGAAAGAGCAGATAAATTGATCTTGCACATGTGCACTCATTAAAAAGGGACAAATCGTCCACTCTACTTTTAACCCCATTTGGGGCATTTACAATTGACATTGACCAATACAGTTTCAGAATGAAATTTGATTAACCAATAATTATTAAGCATTTATGATGTCAGGTTTGACAAATTTTAGACATTTAAAGCTAAATGAATGAAATAAGTGCATGGAAAAAGTGTTTTATTACAATGTAGTTTTTTTTACTTTCCTGCCACACAAATGAAACTATTTTGATAGAATTTTCCTATGAATACTTTCTAAAAACCTGCCAAATGCAGCCCAAATTTTAACAACATACCAAAAGCCATTTTTACCAGTCCAACGTGCTCAAAAGAAGTGGGAGCCAGGTGGGCGAAAACCTGCCTAATTAATTTTTAAGCATATAGTTTTCACAAGTCTAGAGCACCCTCTTGCAGCAAAACATGCTAATGTTTACTCCTTGGTTCATGCTGGTCAATATGAATTAACATTTAAAATTAATATATTAGTCGCACCTGACTATAAACTATGAAAGAAAGTGCGACTTATAGTGAAAAATTCGGTAACCAAAATGTTAGCTTAAGGTAAAAGTTTGTATCATATTTGTACTTCATTACTTGACACCTCTGAGAAGGACTCAAATGCAGATGCAGAAGAGACAATGTTTTAAAGACAAGGAAGGAAACTGAACACACAGGCACGGAGAAACAGGGTGGCAGGAAGCATACACCCATGAAGAGAAACAAACAGAAGATAGAATACTGGAGGAAAAGAAAAGAGAAGAGGAAATCTGACAGCTTATTTACGGTGAGAGAAGGCAGAGAAGAATTGACTGACCAATCAACAATAGGGAAAATAAACAAACACAGAAGGTTAACAAACCACAGACAGCATAATCCAGGCATCTTAAACCAGTCCAAATACATTCAGGAAAGAACATCAACACAAAGCTATGGTCAGGTGCTTAGTCACTGTTCACCACACCATAATATATTTGAATATTAATACAATGAGTAAGAACAGAACTAAAATATTTCAGCATATATTGTGTTTTGAGATAAAGCCCACATTTATGAATATATTTATTGTTGGCCATATCAGCAAACTGTAGTCTAACATACTGTGAAGCTAAAGAGTGTTGATTTGATGGAGCAGCAGGTGCCTAATATACCATGTTATATTTCCCTGCCTGGCATGCATATTATTGGTTCTAAGAATAAATTATATGCATTTTACTCAGGCCTGTGAGATGTTCTTTAGACAATCATTTTCAATGTCATATTATTTTGTTTGCTTTACAGACCCATTCAGATTTTTTTTGTCTGTAATACTGGTCCAGGATTTTTAAGAAAAGGTACAGGCTGATAGGGAGTCTCAGTCTGATATCTCATAAAGGTCATACGAAGATGGTCATTTATTTGCTTGAAAACTTCTCAGCTTTGAAGTGCAGTAAATTAATATGAAGTACGGCTCACTTCTGAAGTCACAGTGTCTCCTGCTCCTTCTTTTTCTTAAGAACGACAGATATTTCGTCCCACCTGGAATAAGAAACGCACAGTTTTTGGTAACACTTATATTTCCAGGGCAATAATGCCTGCTTTAGTATATATGTGACGATAACAAGATTAAAAAAAATATTTCAGATTTTCCCTTTGCAGAATGTATTTAAAAACAGCTTTATAGTGAAGCTGGACATACTTGATCCTCTGAATAATGGGCGGTTTTTGCACTTTTTCCTTAAAGGCAATAAAACTGTCCACAAGTGTTTATTTTTTTATTGTCAAAGGTGTCAAGGAATTGCTGCCTTCAAACCTAATAAATAATTACTTTACTGAGTGTGTGCATGCGGTGTTAATGGTGGAGATGGGAGTCCATCTAAGACGGAGTAGATCTGCGAATAGCCGCCAAGCCGAGGCATTCACCCCACGTTGGACCTGCCAGGGAAAATAAAGTTCACTAGATCACAGTTCACTCTTGCTCTGTATGTAATCAGTCAGTGGTGGGGCCTGTCTGTCAAGCCCCTGACAGCTGCCTTTGCCGTTAAATGTGCAGAGATCAGTGGTCATCAGAGCCCCTCGTGTGACAGCCTCTAAACGAGGACTTTAAATTAGTTCCACGGGTGGTGAAGCATTTAACTTGGGGGTCGCTCTCCACAAACACATCGACACACATGCTAGAAACTTCTATTTCCATCACTACCTTCAGTTCCTCTGCTCCGACTGTGGCTGCTGACCGCACTCTGTGATTACATATCGTTATTGGCTCTTCACCTGATATTCCAGTCACTCTGTCTCTGTGCTTCACTTTCCCCCCTGTGCAGACAAGAGACTGTAGCACTAGGTGATGCATTGGTTTGCTAAGTTTAAATAATATAATTTAGTTTTCGTTCATGTTGTGTTTTTTTTTTTTTTGTTTTTGTTTCTATCAAGGAACATTATTGGTTAAAGTTTTTAAAACCTAAATGTTTTTCTTAAATGTTGCAGCAATGAAGTGATAAATACTTTACTTCACCCTCTACTGCCTTAATCCTTTTAAAAAATACCTAGAAATGTAATAATTCATGTTTTTGCTTTCAGACTGAAGCAACAAAAAGCAGAACAAAACAGAGGCTACATCTGGATATTTTGTATGAATAAAATCCTATTAAATTTATTTTGGAACCTTAGAAACTAGGACAACAAAATTAAGGTGAATTATTTTTCTTTTGCTTAAAAGCACGCTATGGCAAACCCATTCATTAAACTACAGCAAGGTTTTACAAAGAAGGTTATTGATTTTGCCGTTAGGAATAGTCTAAAAAGATTTTCAAGACCTCCAAACAGAAAACATTTGACCCAAACAGTTTGGAAACGGTACACCTTAATTTTATTATGGCATCTAGGGTCGTTTTTTGGATCTCTATATATATTTTTCTCTAACAAAATATGTCGCTATGCAACAGCACACTTGACATTTCTGGCTATGTCATGACCGTTGAGTACACATTTCCAAAGCCGCCATTACCTGCCTGCACCCGACATCATGAAGGTCCTAGACTCAGAGAGATTCCTGTTGGCGCACCTGAGAAAGCAAACAAGCAGCTATCAGGACCCCCTGCAGTTTGCTTATCACCATGAAGATTCGGTTGAAGATGCCATCATACACCTGCTTCACAAAAACACTGTCATTTAGACAAGGCAGACAGCACCATGAGGATCATATTGTTTGATTTTTCCAGTGCAATTATCACAAATCAGTCTGCTTTGCTTTGTCAGAAACTCCAGAAGACTCAAGTGGAAGCAATTGCCTGGAACATAGATTACCTCACAGACAACAGTTTGTGAGATTGAAGGGTTGTGTGCATAGGTGGCTGGTGAAGTTTTCTCCAGGCGGGCTATAAATTCAAAATAGACATTAAGTATCAATTCAATTTAGTTTATTTATTTGGCGCCAATTCACAATATATACCAAAACTTATACTAAGATATTGCACAAGTGTATTTACATGAATGAAAGCAACAAAAGTAAGTTCTACTTTTTTATACATAAAGTTTGCCTTTCTATCCTCAACATAAGCAAATTTCTCAATAGCTCATACTGGGTCAGATGCTGATGATTGAAAAAGGAGGCAGGGAATAAAGCCTTAACCTCATTACATGCCGTTAACCAAATCTTGCTGCTAAACCAGGTTTTGGAAATAGATCGTATTGTACGAGTATATCGTCTTCCTCTGTCTGTGGACAGGTGAAAATTTATAATATCCGGCTAATCAGGGCAGCGCCTTGTAGGCACCGTGTAAGGTGGTTCCTTGGCAGCAAAGCCTCAGTAAATTGTCCCCTATGGCGGTTGTACTGAAACAGCAATTTCCCCCTGGAATTATTAAAGTATTTCTAATTCTGAATCAGGTCTGAACTCTTTAACCTCTAACTTTTCCTGATATGTTATTCTTTCAAAAGGTGTGTTGTTACTGTACTGAATTATTTTATTAAATTCTAATTTCTAATTCTAATTTCTCTCCGATTGTCTCAAACTCCTGCGCCAACTTCAATCAGGCTGAAGGGAAGGAGGGGTAAGGAACTGGCAGGTGCAGGGAATTAACAGAGCCTCACAGGGAAATAGAGAATGGCCTGACATGGGGAGATGAAACTAATAAGGAACAGATTTAACAGATAAAAGACTACTAACAGAAGTAAAGTTTAACAGGAGCTGAATCTACTGATAAGAATGTCTCAAACATAAAGCTGAACTAAAGGCAGACAAGCATAAAATAAGGATCTAACATAACCAATAAAATAATAAGAACACAAACTAACAGAAACCAGATTCAACATATATCAGAATCTAATAAACCTAAACCCTGAACAGAAATCTAAACAAGTAGCACACATAAGGACCTAGGGGTGGACAATGCAGAAGAGTAACATAATTACAGACTGCAGAATTCCCAGGGAGTAATCACATCCCCGGGGATCCTGACAGACACAGTTAGTTAAAAGCATTTCAGGTAGACTGTTAACAAGACAAAAAAACACAAACACCATACCGCTAGTCTGTACTTACCTCCTAGAACTGGCTACATATTTCCTATTGATTTTAAAATGTTTCTACTTAACTCTAAAGCTTCAAATTTCATGACCTCAAACCAGTTATTGGGCAGGAATTTACTCTGTTAACTTTTTTTTTATATATTCCACTATTGCCCTAAAAATTCCCAGGTTACGTTTTGTAATGAAATATTCCATTGGCACATCTATTTTTAGGAATTTTCTGCCAAACTGCACACAAACCTGCTGAAACTTTATTGAACTTTCCTATTCTGAATCATCTGTGTAATGTCTTATACATCTGTTAAACATCCTATTATTGCATCCATATCTTCATGGCAAGACAAAGATGGTTTCCTTAAATGTTCAGACTTTAAAAATAAACATTTAACCACTTTCGCTATTTTCATTGTGTTTTGTTGTTAATTTAGTCTTCATACTGGCTGTATAAATTAAAAGCTGTTCTTCAGTGTATCAAAAAATCCAACTTTTGTAATTAGAAATACTGTTTATCAATTTAATCCAAAAAGGTGTCAATATGGACTCGTGTATTAATTCAATGTAATGTTTTGAGGTTTTAGATATGTCTGAATTAAGAGATGACAGTAAACAAGTAACTGTGCTGTCATCAGTATAATACTATCCCTGTAAGGAGAAATATAGGCATAGTTGGGTAATGATAAAGTTATAGTGGCCGATCTTCTTTCAGCTTTGAGTTCATCTTATCTATCGGTTGTCCCACATGTCATTCATTGTGACGTACTCACCTAGCACCAATGTGGATGCTCGTTCCTTGCTAGTTTCCTCTTGCTGCGCATGAACAGTTCTAGTGTTTATGTGTCCAATGAGCTTCGGTTTCAGCCGTTCATTGTAGCTCCACTGCTCTCACAGTATACTTTGAAAATGGCTGAGTCGCAAGAAGCAAACTGTGTCAGAAATTTATGAGAAGAAGAGGAAGGCTTCGGGAAGAAAGAAATAAGACCGATGTTTATTTGGGAGATTCATTCACACAAATACCCCAAGGAGCGGAAGAGCAGGTAGAATAGTCTTGTGCATGCACAGTTATGCAAAAAGTCAGTCGGGCATTTCTTATTTTTCTCATTTTTGGAAAAATCATCCACTATTCCTATAATAGATCATTTGTATTAACTAATTTTCCCACAAAAAAGTCTATATCCCCTTGTCACCAACAAGATAACTCTCTCTCTCTCTCTCTCTCTCTCTCTCTCTCTCTCTCTCTCTCTCTCTCTCTCTCTCTCTACATATATATATATATATATATATATATATATATATATATATATATATATATATATATTCAGTGTCTTCCCTACTCCATTCTTACTAATCTTTGCTGCTTCCGGTTCCACATTCTTCTGCTCTTTGTTCTCTCTCATTTCCCTCATTCAATAACTCTTGAAAGTCCTTCCATCTCCATATCACACTTGTTGCACCTGCACACTTCCATCGCCATCCTTCTTCACTCTAACCTGCTGAAAATCCTTTTGATGTCTGTTTCTCTGCCTCGCTGACCTGTTTGAAATTATATTCAGAAATTATATTTACAGAGTGTCACGTTTTATCATTATTTTGTTTTGCCTGACCACTTATTTCTATTTCCCTGGATGGAGTCTGGCTTCAGAAATGGCTTCAGAAATAGAGAGAATGTTGAAACCGTTTTCTTTCTTTCCATTATCAGTTTTGGATTCTCTGATAAGTAACGTTGACCTTGGTGAGGGGAAAAAAAATGTCATAGCTTTCACAAATTCAATGGGATTGGTGAACATAACGATAATAAAATAAACAAAAAAACAGATTTTTCCACTCCCGAATTAAAAGAACATCTTCTGTGACAAACCAACCAGGCAATCTTGAGAAGGAATTCACCCTCATCATGAATTGTGCAGAAATGTCTTTTAAAATCTAACTCCCTGATATCTGCATAATCTTGGATTACAGTGCATAGAAATGCAAAAAGAGGCAATTAATCTTCTTTGAAGGTTCTAATCCTTTATGCAATAGACGGGATTATTTCCTTGGGTTAGGCTTTATGACCAGGGTTTAATTCCTTTGAGTTTCAGCGCCAGCAGTGTGTAGCACACCCCTCCTCTCCGTAGCTCCCTCTCACTCTCCACCAGGGGATCCTTGATTTATAGATATCATTTGACCTGTTAAGGCAACAGTCTGCCAAAAGCCTAAGATTAAGTGCCAATGTCTGAGCTGACAGCGGTTCCTGCTGCTAATTTTACATGATCTATGGGGCTAATACCTGTTCTCCGTTCACCCCTTTATGTTCTGTAGGGGGTCAGTGAGAAACTGCCTATACTTTAAGCCATCAAGCTGATTTTAAAACATTTTGTGGCACCAAGCAAAAAAATATATGTACAGAAAACTCTTAGTCCTTAAAAGAATGACTTTGCAAGGGCAAAAGGTGTCCAGTCCCACAGCCTTGGCAAAACTGTGTGAACACATGGCATGTGTAATCCAAAAGTCTGACCATCTGAAATTGCAATATAAGGACATTTTAATTTAAATTACGTAATGTTAATGTATAACATTCTTTGTGATATAATTCAAATCTGAATGTATCTAATTACAGGAACCAATCATGCACAAGAAATTAGAAGGAGGTTGGACATTTTACTAATCTGCTCGAAATGTTAAAGCGCCTGACAACGTTATCAAACTAAATAGAATCCAACCAAATTCCTTGGAAAAAGATATATTTCATTCAGAAATCATGATGATGGTAAAATTAGGCTACATTAATGTAAGAGTCCTTCTCTGGGAGGTGTAGATGTTTCATACCTGTGACTGGATATCTAGAACCTGTATATGTGAAGTGGGAAATGTCCTTACAACTCAATTAACCATAATTATGTACACTCACTTGCTGCTTAATTTGGTACACTTTTAGTGTCGCCTTCTTTTACTTTTACACCTGCCTTAATTCTCAGTGTTGAATCATGAATTATGCATGTTCATAGTTCACCAGCTAAACATTCGGCACTAAGTGTACATACACACGGAGCTCAATATTGGATAAGCACAGAAAGGTTTGAGCAAAAAGATACTGCGTGGCATTAATCTTACCATAAAAGTAAAGAAGGAAGAAGAGCAGGGAGAAAACAACAAATGCAGGAGAGAGAAAAACATTTGTTTGTGTGGACCAATAACAAAGTGATCTTCATAAATGCAGTAGAGGAGCAAAATGTGTTCCACAATAAATTGAACAGTGTCCGAAACATAATCGCAACATCAGACTCCACCATTGTTATTACTTGTGTTAGTACATGCATGTTAACGGAGAGGTCAGGTCTACATACTGTGCTACTATGTGTTAGCACACAGCTTGAGCTAGTAACCACCGATCAGGCCTGAAATCTGGGTGTAGCGATGCACTCAGACCTGAACCTTCAAAAGCATCTAAAGATAATTACAAAGTTGGCCCTCTATCACCTAAAGAACATTTCCAGGAGGTTGTACGTTTAAGTACTTTTACTCATTTAAGAATACAGGAAGCACGAACTGATGACCTGAAAATACTCCTTTACTTTTATCCATTTGAAATTTTATTAAATGAATCAAATTATTTGTTTGAATGCAAAGAAAAGGATAGGGCTTTGTGGCTTTGGTTTTTATTTGTACTGCCACCTGAAAATCCAAAATTTTGATTTTGTTTTGCTTGTTTGCTTTATGAAAAAAAAAAATCTGTCCAGTTTGCTTTTGGGTTCAATTGAAAAAAAAAAAAAGTAGATATTTGAGCAAAAAAAAAAAAAAAAACATGGTTTGTGTCACTCTTTGTAATCACTTCCTGTATTTAGCCAAAGACTTTGCTTCCTATATTTAATAAATTAAGTAAAACAGATTTTTCCCTAATCAATAATAAAAAGTCTCCATCTGCATCAACCATCTGTGTTATACATCCCTGGTCTAACTGGACCAATTTTAAGGCAGTGTACAATTTCAGTAAAAACTGTGAACTCTTTCCAGTAATTGATGCCAGTCAGTCTGATGTTCAGATGTCGAAATGTCCTCTTGAGACCTTTCATTAGCTCTGCCATGATGTGTCTAATGTGGGAAAAGTACAAGCTTTTATTTCTTCAATTAAATTCTTTCATAAAAAAAACCCTACAATTTAAATCTAAATAGTGTGATTTCTCAGCCTGAGTGTACTTCAAGGCAGTTTTGAACAAGGCAATGTGGATTTTTGTTCTCTCTAAGACAAGTCTGAAGCACATAGTTTTAAAGTGCTTCTGTTCTCTCTTCGCCTGCATGGTGGCACAGCACTGTCTCCTTGGAGAAAGAAGGTCATGGTTATGAATCTTGACCATTTCCTTCCTGCATAGAGTTTGCATACTCTCTCTGAGTACTCCAACATAGTCCCACAAACCAGAACATGCATTGTAGTTTCCTGGTCTCTCTAACAACACCATTAGCATACATGCATGGTGGTTAGTCCTGTAATGTCACTGTATTGCTGTATGATGAGACTAGCGTCTGTCCCGGGTGTAACCCACCACTCACCCAATGATAGCTGAAATTAAGTATCAGTGTCCCTGCAACCCAGCAGGGACAGAGTGGGTAAGGCAAATCAGTGGATGGCTATTCTCCTGCAATACTTGAACACAATAAAACAGTAGATTGACAACAGCTGTGATCTTTGTAAAGAAATTGCTGCTCCTCCATAAATAAAAAATAAAAAAAAGTCAAAATCTAGCTTCACAGCTCAACAGAGTGTACATTTTATTCTTTCAATGGATTTTTAAGATGTTTTATTTATATTGTTTTTTTCTTAGAAACCCAGTGAATGTCATAGTTTGGGTTTTGTTTAGTTTTGTTTTTGGACTTTTTGAGACTTTTCTTATGTAGCCTGTCACTTCTCAGCCTCCAGCCACCACCCTTCTCTAAATCAGCTCCACCTGTTGCCGTTAATTAGTTTTCAACTCATCACCTGTTTTTCCACTTACTTATACCCGCCTCAGCCTACTCATCTTTGCCAAATCATTACGAACCTCCGGTGAATCTTATCCAGCATTTTCTGTCTGCCTGCGTGCCCGTGATCCGATCCGCTTCAGTCTCCTGATTATCTGAGCCTGCCTTACCTGCCTTACCCTTGTAGGACCTGATTGCCTGCCGGTTACCGGACCTCTTTCTGCGCCCTGACTCTGTTCCCGGGTTCTGCTCTGGACTCTCCCTGGATCTCTAATCACCTGGCTCTGACTCTGGACTGGCTCTCGGACTACAGACTCTGGTTTATTCCCTTCATCATCCTGTTCTGCCTCTGTCTTCCCGGTTCTTACCCAATTACCTGCCTTCTAATAAACTGTCTTAAAATGCTACCTGTTTGTCTGGCTGAATTCTGGGTCCTCTGGTTCTGTTCGTTACAGTGAATGTGATATGATCAGGCTGGAATTTAATGCTGAAATAATCCAATATGTTTAAAACCATTACAACAATATTCAGAATGTCCGCAAAGTGTCTTCACATTGTAAAAACTGAGATAATCTGTTATCGTGGAAGGTCTGTGCATGACGACATCAAAAGTTGGAAAGTATGAATACGGAAAGGCTTTGAACAAAATGAGTAAACCAGTTTTCTTAAGCAGCGGAATAGGACGTTTTCTCAGTAAGGAAAGATCAATGCCGGAGTTGTTATTGAACTTTGTATGTCGATTGTGAGCACTCTGCTTTAACCTCACTTGTGTTGAGATGGTTACAGGTAGGGCTCCAATGGTGGCTGAAGCAAGTAGTTGTACCAGATTAGGTAGTGGAGCAAGAACATGCATAGACAAAGGGTTATGGTTAGGTTTAGACAATAAAAAGCAAAGAAATGTCTTATAATTGCAAGAACATTTAACATCAGTAAAAGCTTTGAAGAACTATTTATTTTTTTCACAAACTGCAAGGCATATTGCATGAAGAAATAGCATTGCTCTCATGAAGAATCTGTGAACACATCACTATTATGCACTTCACTAGTGCAGAAATCTAACAAAGTATTACACATAGAATCTGATGTAATAGGTCCCACTGGTCTTATCTTCGGAGGTATTGTTCACACCAACATCCAATAGGTAGTTTTAATAATAACCAAGTAACCTGTCTGACTTAAACATTGTGAGAAGCATAGTTAAATTATTTACATGGTTGTTTTATGTAACACTCATTGGTTGTTTTGGGTTGCCACATATTAAAATGTGTGGGAAGATGTTCCCAGAATTCTTGTGACCCGATAAGACAGAGCCTTTTATGCTGTTGCTCCTAAACTCTCTCATCTTTTTAACTTGGCTTTTAATTCCAGTTAAGCAAGATATCAGGCAGTATGAACTATTTGTCTTTTTTTTCATTTACTTACTGGTTTGTTGTTTTAGTTGTTCTTTCTTGTTGTTTCTTTGTTTTATTGTTGGTGTAGTGTCTTTTGGTCATGTTTAATGTGTTTTCTTTGAAGTTGTAGACCAGTACAGCACTTTGCTCGCCTTGGGTGTGTTAAGTGCTCTATAACTAAAGAATGATTGATTCATAAATTGTTACCTTCATGTACAATGAAAATACCTTTCTCAGCTCAATGCACCTTCAGTGAGAAGTATACTCATATCTTGGAGGTTTATATTTTGTTTTTGTTTTTTTTAGTTAATGGTACCAACACATTTTGTGGCTTTACTTTGGAACCAGGTAATAAAATCTTACAGCTATATTTTAATTTTAATCAAAGTTAAAGGTTTATGTTGTAGACACATTGGTGATTTAAGTCCACCACTTTCAACAGCTAAATAAACCAAACCAAATGTTTGGATTCATGTCTGAATCCTCTTGTTCCCATACATATCAAATCTGGAAAAGACACAAAACACATTTTATTTACTTCTGTTCTGAAGTTCAAGAATGCCTTGCAAAGGTGGCACAGAAGGCTTCTTGTTTTATCAAGGGACAAAATCTGTATAAATCCCTGGTTTCAAATCTTCCCTAAGTAAATCCCAGTTTTATGTCTGACCAAAAGTTTCATAAAAAAGCTATAATTCTCAGCTGTTGAAGAGCCTTCAAAAGAGGGAATATTTATTTTAACACTGTTGTTAAGGATTAAGGATGGAAAGGCTTGAAGTGTAACAGAAAGGACAGGCTGCTTTAAACGGCTGGCAAATAAACCAATTCAACTCAAAAGGGAAAAAGGAAAATCTGAGACTGAAACATTACAGATTTGTTGTAGGCTCTATGCCATATCATATAAGCCAGTATAAAAAGAATGTCATTTTTTTTCCAGTCTTTGCTCATAATTTGAGAAAGACTGTTAGAAAGTTTCTGCTAACATGTGTATGAGGAATTTTCACCCTCTGACATTTAAGGATACTGCCATTTCCATGGTACCAATGCAATATGAAAACCCAGATAAATACCACAACATGAGTATCTCAAATAAAAAAACAACCGACCAACCAACCAAAAAAAAGTAATAAAAGCCTTTTAGTTTAACTCTAGATGACTCTAACCAACCTGTAACTTGTCAAGGACCCATATTATGTTTGTGTTCTCATATCAGGGGGGTTGAAGGCCAACTTTTTAAGACAGTTGTGTCCGGGTTGCTTAGTTTTCCTGGGCCATATTCTGTAAGCCCACAACAAAGTACTTTCAACATATCTGGGTTTTCTTTCAGAGATGCTAACTACAATTCATGGGCCCCATGACAAAAAAATCTAAATCATCCCAAAAGCTTGTATGTGTAGGTATAACATTCTCTTTTTTGGGGCCCCTGTCAGTCAGGGGACCTTGGAATTGTCAGACATGCAACAGGGAACTGTGATTACAGTAGTGTGCCTGACAACTTGTTTATTCACTGCAGAAAATACCAACAGTGGAGAGAGATACTTATAGATAGATTTGATCAAGAGATGAGACAGTTCTAAAGTTTTACATTTACTTCAATTAGATTCAGGGCATATTTTATTCCAGTATATCTTTTTTTGTTTTTTAAGGAAAGCAGGGTTATTTAATAGACTGTTGTGTAGGTAAGTTTCAAATTATGATCCAAACTCCTATTCAGAAGGTGGTGGTAATGCACACCTAAAAGCTGCTGGCCAGAAGCTTCAGTCCAAAAAGATCACCGTGATCAACAAATTGTTAACAATGGACAGAAATCGACATTGCTCTTGGTAGAAAGTAAGAGGCTTAAATGTTGGAAACAACTGGGTTTTCTACTTCTATGTGTTGTGTGTAGTATGCTTGCTGTGGAAGCGCAACACTGCCCTCTAGAGTCTAGGAGAATAGTGCTATTTCAGAGGAGTTGCTTCATTGGGCATAAATGCTGCAGAAGCATGTTCCCTCTTGGCATACTGAGGGGAGCGAGTATTTATGACAGTCCTGTTTTTATAAGGTCCTGTAGGGGAACCGAGACTATGAAAATAACTTAGTATGGCTTTAACAATCATACAATTATTAATATGTGGATAAGATAAACTTTATCATACCCAAAATGGGGAATTGGTTTCAGCAGGAGAACAGGTTAAAGGTGGCTCTAGTAGCGTACTTTTACTAATAAATGCAGTGAGTACTGCTCGAACTCCTACCTTGGAGAAACTAAAACCACAGCTACATAAACGCGTGGCACAGCACAGGAGGGTCAGCAGCTCGGTGAAAGACTCAGCAGTCCACTTTCACCTCAAGAACAAAGGGCACTCTTTAGACAACAATTATACCAGATTTTCGACCGGGAGAACAGACGGTTTGAAATAGGGGTGAAAGAAGCCATCACTAAACAGAGGGGGAGGATTTCACAACCAGCTCCCAAGTGTTGACAGCTCAGTCCTCCAACACATTCCAAAGAGATTACATCAGCATCTCATGATGATTCAAGTGACCAAGTACTCCACTCACACCAAGCAACAGCTTCTAACGAATTCTGAATTGCTCCAGAATTGACTAAGACTTCTGGAAAGGTGTCGAAATGCTTTCAGAAACAACTGAACAGAAGTCCCGTTGCCTCTGATTTAAGCCTGTTTGGTGTTCTATTGTCTCCTAACTCAGAGTTGCTCTTAGCAACCATCTGAATCACTCTTAGGCTAAGACTCCTATTCTGGAATTCTTAGGTTAAGATTGGCGCGTTCTCAGAAGAGTCTGGGAATCTTTGTGAATGCAGATCTTTAGAAAAGCTATTACTTGGTGTTAAAAATAATAAAGCACGTTCTGAATTTGCCTAAACGCATGTGGGTGACAACCCAACTCTGGGGGATGGTGATCTGGTCAGATGAGATTAAAATATAACTTTTCAGAGACCAGGGAGAACACTATGTCTGGCACAATCCACATCCCAAAACCCCATGAACACCACCCCCACAGTGCAACATGGTGGCTGTATCATGCTGTGGGGATGTTTCCCAGCAGCAGTGACTGAGAAATTGGAGATGAGGGGAAGATGGATTTTGGTAAATATGGGGATATTGTCAAGCAAGACCTGTTTCAGCCTGCCTGTTATGTGAGAGTTGAAGGGAGGTTCAGCAAGGCAATGACCCAAACCATGCAGTTGAAGCAATACTTAAGTGGTTTAAGGGGAAATATTTAAATGTGGTGGAATGGCCTAATCAAAGTCCAGACCTCAATACAATTGGTCAGACTTAATTGCTGTTCATGAGCGAAAACCATCTAGCATGAAGGAGCTGGAGCAGTTTTTGGACAAAAATTCCAGTGTCAGGACATGGCAAGCTCATAGAGACTGATCCAAAGCAAATTGATGCCGTAATTGCCATAAAACATGTCTCTAAAATACTGGCTTTAGGGGGGTGAAACGTTATCCAAGCTGAAGTTTTCTGTTATTTTGTTCCATGTATTGTTTGCTTCACAATAAAAAATAATGCATCTTCAAAGTTGTATGTTCTGTAGATGAAATGGTCCAATCTCTCAATTATCAATTTTAATTCCATGTGGTGCCAATGCACTGTAGAATATTCCCAGTGCTGACATTCCTATTATGGAGCATAAGAGTTAACTAAGAGTGCCCACTTGAAAGATTAAATGTGTGGTTTAGGATTACACACACTTCAATGACCTCCCTCCAAATGAAGGAATGAAGATTACGTTGTTGTGTACTGTTGCCATTCCCCTTGTGTTAAAGGTATTTGCTGTTCAGATACATTTATTTCCAAAAACTTGAACACATTCGAGCTGATGCACCTTTTGCTGCTGCATAAATATACAGTAATAAAAGCCACTTCAAATTAATGAACAATTTGGTTTGATTACGCACCGGTCTTGCACAAGCAATCTGTCAATGTCTTCTTATGAGAAAGGTTTATTTCAGCTGTCCCAAAAGATCCAATGCATCTGAAAAAGATTAAAGAAAGTAAATCAGCACAGTATGTGTCACAGAATTTTACAAGGCAACGAGCAGAGATAAATAGGAATGACATTATTTATTCTGTTGACATCCCATGGTAATAGCACCTTAGACAAACACAGGCGCCTAATGTTAATGACTTCCTGTAAATCCATTAAAATCCTTTCATAACAACTGGGCTCTTTTATGAAAATCCAGAAGGCCTATCTCTGAGGAACATATTGGAGAAAAGCTGACACACTGTGGGACCACAGGGAGTGACTGTGAGGTGTTTAAGTAGCTCTGAATTATGCTGCCATATCCAATTTATAAAGATGGCTACAGAGAAGCCGATCCATCTCTGCCAAAACAATTCCCCTCAGCCTTCACACAGAAACACATTTTCTTTAGACCACTCCATATGCAAAGATAATCAGAGCCAATGTCAAACATGTTATAGTGGGTCAGAGTGTGTATGTAGAGGAAATGTAGCACTGCTTTTCCAAAATAAAATAAGGATTTAGAGCTTTCATTTATCATCACAACCATTTCGGTGTCTGTTCTGTATGTCCAACTGGGTCAGTATCAAACCACTGTGCAATTTTTTTTAACTGACGCAAGCTTTTATTTTGTATTTAAAAAAAATATGCACCGAGACTTTAAAGGATACTTTAAAGGATACTTTAAAGGATACTTTCTGCTAAGTCCAGTTGGGTATAATGGGGAAAAATAATTATCGGGGCATGATCTTTTTACAAATTGATGATGAAGCAACTGCCTCATGTTCTAAACCAACAAAATTAATTCTATTAGAGAACAGTAAAAGAAAAGAAAAAAGAAAAACAAAAGAAAAACAAAAAATTGCATCTCATTAAAGGAAAATACCAAAACATTTCTGCATATTTCAACGGATTCAGAATGGATTTAAAATCAACACAAAAAAATTATACTCCAATTCAAATTTTATGACAATAAATAAAACCAACAATCAGAGCTGGAGAGCTCTTTTAGTGACAGACTGCTGCATCCTAGATGCTCCAAGGAGCGCTTCTGCAGGTTGTTCCTCCCAGCTGCAGTCAGACTTGGCTGCTCCAAACAAACTCAGTAACTGTTTTCTTCATGCTAATTGTTGCTCAGGTTCTGATCCAACCATTATTTGTTCACACTGTTCCCAGATGCTAAGGTGAGCCCCACTATTATGCATCTTTCATATTCTATTATCGTGTGTTATGTAAAGGGGCTGCAGTTTTTTTTTCCCGTGGTCAAATGTTTTTTCCTTTTTTCAATATTTACTCTGATATTTCCTGTTATGTTGCACTTATGTTTCTTTTTTTATTTTTAGAGCTTTTTTTTAGAACTTTAGATAAGATTGTAATGCTCTTTTTCTTCTTCTCTTTTTTCATTGCTAATAATGGTTTGTCACTTGTGTTTGTCACTGTCCAACCCGTATTTCCCCATTTGCGGGACAATAAAGAAATTCTTATCTTATCCCATTAAATATATTGTGAGTCAAAGAATATGTACCAACTACAAATGCAATGGTGCATACTACATGTAAACCACTAGCAAAACCTTGCGAGAAAGAACATTTTATAAATACTTTGCTCCTCAGAAAATAAATTAATAGCATTATCTATACCTGCTTATATGTGTAGGATAACAGGAGGACTTTTACCAGTCTCCAGCGGTCATTGGGTGAGAGGCAGGGGACACCCCAGACAGATCACAGTCTTCAGGCTTCTCAAACATACTTTCATTTCTGGAAGTGATCAATGTGTAGTAATATTTCAAACAACCTTCATCAGTCAAACTTGCCAGCACCAGCAATACAACAAAGTAGAAGTGATAGAACATTTAACTTTAGGTCCAACTTTTTTATACTCTTGACAAGCCTTGGTTTCTGTGGAATGTGGTTCCAACACCTATCCTTGAACTTGATAGCCCCAAGATCATTCCAAGGATGGAAGACTTGAACTGTTCCTCTTTACATAGAGATCAGTGGTGAGTGTTATAGTCCTGGACAGGCAAGAGACCCAGAACTCAAACCGGTCAGAGTGCTCGGATCTTCTGAAGCTGGAGACCTGGCAGTGAAGACAGTGGGGTTACTCTCTGCAGAGGTGTCAGGCAGGATGCCAGAGGCTTGATCGTCGTCCAGGGGACAGGCTTCGTTCATGTACAGATGATCAGAGAACAGCAGAGAAGTCCAGGGACAAGGCAAAGCTCGTAAATTGGAGTACTTCCCCAGGTCGTGGTCCAGAAACCAGAAGCTTGGTAGATGTTTAACAAGGCAAGGCAAGGCAAGGCAGGGAAATCCAAAGACATGAATCGAGGTCTTGGCAATGTAATTATGACAATCATGAAGGCATCAGCGTGAAGTAATGATGGACGTCTATTAACCATGAGCTTTTAATAATCTGGTAGTGTTCCGCTGTATGCGTCAAATTATTTAAGTCCTTTAAACAGGTGTGGGTAATGAGCTTAATTGCAGCCGAGCAGGGAAGCAGACTCACAGCTGTGATGCATAAGCTTGATTCCAATGGAGAAGGAAGGTGAAGCAGGATGAAGATACCAGCAGATAAATTTAACCTAACCTTGCCAACTGCTCAGTCTCTGCGTCCATCCGTGCCTGAAGTGTGTCACGCTGATATCCTCCAGCAGCCTAAGACTATAGCAGCATAACTACAGAGATAGCTAAGGATAACCTATGCCGCACTAACTATAAGCTTTGTCAAAAAGGAAAGTTTTAAGCCCAGTCTTAAAAGTAGACAGGGTGTCTGCATCACAAACCAAAATTGGGAGTTGGTTCCACAGGAGAGGAGCCTGATGACTAAAGGATCTGCCTCCCATTCTACTTTTAGAAACTCTAGGAACCACCAGCAGATCTGCAGTCTGAGAGCGAAGTGCTCTGTTAGGAACTTACAGGGTAATCAGAGCTCGGATATATGATGGAGCTTGATTATTAAGGGCTTTGATTTACCAGGAAGCCAATGAAGGGAAGC
The DNA here is from genome assembly GCF_011125445.2 of Fundulus heteroclitus. Taxonomy (NCBI): domain Eukaryota; kingdom Metazoa; phylum Chordata; class Actinopteri; order Cyprinodontiformes; family Fundulidae; genus Fundulus; species Fundulus heteroclitus. The sequence goes on along the minus strand of NC_046380.1, from coordinate 8,736,372 downwards.
TAAAATTGGAGAAATATGATCCCTCCTGTTGATTTTCATCAGAACTCCTGCAGCAACATTTTGGATCAGTTTAAGGCTTCAAACTGCATTTTGTGGACTTCCTGATAGTAAAGAATTACAATAGTCCAGCCTTGAAGTAACAAATGCACGGACTAGTTTTTCAGCCTCACTACTGGACAGAATATTTCAAATTTTGGCAAAAAAAGGAAAGCCTAGAAATCTGTTTAATATGGGATTTAGATGACATGTCTTGGTCAAAAATAACTCCACGTTTTTTAATTTATTACCAGAGGCCACTTTAATGCCATTAGTAGACTGAAAGCAGAACTGAAGTGAAAATAATTTATTTACTGAACAGTGAATATCTTTAGTAGAATTTACCATCCTTTCTCAAATATTATGTCTTTGTTTCAAAACTTTCTTCTGGGGGTACATGACCTGAAGCCTTTAGCCACCTCGGGGTTCATAGTATTACGCATCATACTCTGTTTCAACTGCTAGTTTGAACATTGGTATGTATGAGAGTGAAGGATATGAGAGAAGATGAAGATCCAAGCTTTTGGAACCAATATCTCTGCAATGGAGTCAGATTTCCACACTAAATCCAAATTGAGCCCTACTGGCTGGGGAACCCTTTGATATAAGAACAGGGCTAATCCCTTTTGCTCTCGCTGCTGCCATGTCTTCATCCTCGCAACCAGGTGTCCTTTCATTAACCTTTGACTCATACTGGCACTGTGTTTGAAGGGGTTGGTATTAAATAGGCTTACTGCAGATAGCTGCAGCAGCAGCAGCAAAAGGGCTTACTCTGTTTCCCACAGGTCTTTTGAGGTGTTGAATAGTACAAAAGTATTGTTATGTAAGCCTAAGTTACCTTATAGGCCGAGTCTACACCTCACCACACCCTCTGTTGCAGGATGTTGCACTGTTGAATACAAATAACAAGTTCCATAGCAAGACAGCTGTACAGCATTTGAGCCAATTGCCATGACTCTTACTTTATACATATATTTGGTATTTTTAGCTTGTTGACTCACTTTGATCATCACCCGAACCAACTATTTTCGTTTCTTTGTTTTAAGTTGCATTTCTCTGCTTTTCTTTAACTATTTATTTCTGTTGGAAACTCCAGATAAACTATATTTCAAGTTTTACATTTCAAATGTCATGAAAAAATATAAACATAACATCAAACGAATTTCACTGTGTTATGAGACGCCTTCAGGAAGTAATACCATATAAAAAATAGTGTTTTGAATTATTTTTCTATAACTTTTCTATTCTAATACGTAAGTATTACATTAAGCTCTCCACATACAGAAAGCTGGGCAGAAAGTTTGTGTTACCTGAGATAGTGCACTGCATGGTAGGACTGGGACGTGTTATGGCTCCATGGATTGTTTAAATGCATAAACTAATCCAGCATTGCGGATTTTCTTTTGTAATTTCACTGGCAGTGCAAGGCTTTACATACATACACCTGTCCCTAATAAAGACAGTCCAAGAGAATGGCTCAGCTTTTTAGACATAAACCAGTCAATCTCTACTGCTTCAGGATGAAGAGTTTGAATCCATTCATGGATCCATGACAAGAGAAGCAACATGGATTAACATATGCGATAGAGAGTTTACATTTACCTCAATGTTATTTTTGTGCATATTCTTCTGTTATGTTGCTGGACAACTTGCGTTTTTCTCAAGTGTCTATAAAACCTTCTTTCAGTACTGTGAAGTCACAATTTGGAACATTTCTTTGGATATTTCTTTAAACTCTATGGCAATGTAAATATGGAAAGACTTTGGAAAGATGTACTGTGTAGTTGTTTTTTTTGTACAACCTACACCATGGTGGTTCTAAGCTTGTTTCTGATAAATCAAAGTGTTCTTCCATACTTTCACAACATCAAAACATAAAAATCACTAAATTAAAAACAAATAATCTTTAGTCTAAGTTGTTCCTTGTACCACTTACTAACAAAATAGGTGAATGTTTGTGTCATAACTTCAGTAAAAGTTTTTCCCTCTTATAGATTTCTTCTGTTACTGTTTTTGTTACATTTGAATATTTTAGATTATAAAACTAATTTGAATATCAGACAGGGGGAAAATTATATTCATACTTTGGGACTGAAACTCAAGAGAACCAGTGAGCGCCATTATCTACAAATGTAGAAAACAGAACGGTGACCCTTCCCAGGAGTAGTTAATCTCACAAGATAATTTTTTACATGTTATCCCTATGCAAAGGGGCATTCAGGTGCAAATTAACAGTCCGCAATGTGAATGACGCATTTCAAGTAATGCAAATCATGCAAATTTAGCGAACAGAGCAAAGCAAAACTTCGAAAAGCATAGTAGCTGTGCGAAAAGAGCCAACCGAAACTGCAAAAAGGCACAGTGGATACTAATCTAGAGTGAAGCAAACTTTCGCTTGAGTTCAACAATCAGAAATGTTCTGTTGATTCGAGCCGCTTTCAGGATCCTCCTCATCCATTTATTAGTGCTAAAATGTTTTTTATGTCGCACATTTAGAAATATTAAGCCATATTTCTATTGAGCAATGATGGATACACTAACCGAAGATGCCTGTAGTATGTGTCCCGGAAGGTGATCCGTTCCCCCGATGCGCGAGAAAAGGTCCTCATGCCAGGTCATAGACAGATATACAGCGACTGTTTTCCAGACTCAGCTGCAGGTGGTGGGTCTCGCTAAACCGGATGTGTCTCTGGAGGATCTGGTGGACCCAGGGCGCCAACGGCGTTTTACAGTTTTCCACATTACATACAGCACTGTGACTCGCACAGCCATGGGGGAGTTGAGCAGACAGGAGAAACCTGCAAGCAGATAGATGTTCCTCTTATTTGATGATGCTCTGAAACGAGCTGTGCAAAAATTGTCAGTGTTGTCAACACAAATTGATTGCACAAGTCGAAATGTTAAGCGACCAATGGCAGGCGATCAATGCAAAAATTTTCCTTGTTCATGTTCGATGTTAGCGTATCTTAAGAGCCCATTGATGACTCATCCTGGAGGTCACAAAAGAACCCCAAGCAACATCTAAAGCACTGTTTGCCTAAATCAGGCAAATCGTTCATAAACACATAAAAGACTAGGCAAAAATGGCATCCACAGGGGAATTCCAATGCAAGAACCCCTGCTGTGCAAAAATAACATAAAGGCCCATCTCTGTTTTCCCAAAACATAGTTTTTTTATGATTCCTAGGACTTTTTGAAACATAGTGAGCTGACTGATTAAAAAAAAAGCTAAGCTTTTTGGAAGGTGTGCATCCTGTTACATCTGCCATGAAATTAAGCAACATCTTCAAAAAGGAAGATTAAATAATAGTCAAGCATGGTGGTAGTAAGGCAAGGCATGTCTATTTGTATCACACATTTCAGTAACAAGACAATTCAAAATGCTGTAGTAGTGTGATTCTTCGGGCTGTACATGACTTGCTACAATTGATGGAGCCACAATTTCTGTTCTTCATCAGAAAGTCCGGAGGGAGAATGTCCAGCCATCAGTTTGGGACTTTAAGTTCAAGTGCACTTGTATAGTGCAGCAACATAACAATCCAAAGAACAATGGCAATAGTCCATCTCTGACTACCTCAAAAAAACAACAAAGTTGCTGATTTGGAGTGAGCTAGTTTCCTACTGAGACATTGTGAAACGACCTGAAAAAGGCCAGTTGTGCAGTGTAGTGTTTCTGAACTTAATTTATATTGTCTGTGCACATTATCTTTTATATAAAATGTGTTTCATCAGAAGAATCTCAGTGTGACAAGAAGGCAAAAAAAAAAAACAAAGAAAAAAATCTGTGAGGAGGCAAACACCTTCTCACAGCGCCGTATATTTGCCAGAGTATAACATTGTTATTTTTATTTTATTTTAATCAAACGAACAGTATATTGTATTTCAAAAAGATGACACTAAGATAAATACAGGAATAAGATCCATTTAGAGTTCAGACTGAAACATCTCGAGATGAAATCTGTTTTTATCAGCGTTGCCCTCCTTCTGACCCCACATATTCAAGCATGGTCACGTGTTAGTTTCATCTGTTCATCTTAGGTCAGTGTTCTTGAAAAAATGATTTATTGATAATACAGCCATTAGATTTAGTACATTCACTGCATGGTTCAAAGAAACTGTCACTGAATGTTTCTTACGCTCTTATGGACTTGTACAGCTAGCACTGTTATACAGATGATATACATTCATAGAGGACATTTTCTCAATGATGCTCTGATAATTGCCACATTTTCAAAAACAATTTTATGTACAGTATTGTTTTTAAATTATTGATAAAGCAAAAATATTTACTAGCTATTAAATTCCTCTTTTCACCTATGAAAAATTATAAAGTGGAACTTACTTCTCAGTAAAAAAAAGAAAAAAAATCTTCACCTGTTTTCATATCAGCAGTTTGAACTCTGCAACAAGAGAGAAAACAAGCTGAAGCAAAAATGTGTATAATCAGATAGTTTGCTAAAACGAACACGCTGTACATTGAACATTGGTCCCTGAATTCATACAATATAGTTAGATTTTTCCATGATACTACAGAAGGATATAATTTGGAAGTCCATGGGGTCAGCAGTCTCTTGAACCCCGTTTACATTACCCTTTTTTAACCGAGCCGAGACCAGTCCGAGCTCGGTAAATGAGATAACTCTGGAGTGTAAATGGTAAGCAGACTGAACTGAACCGAGCCAGATATAACCGGACCGCGTTAATGCAGACCAGTTCCCAGTTATCTAATAATGAAGAGCGCATGAGCAGACCGCGTCATGCCCTTACAGTCAGCTGACTGTCCGCGGTTTTTCCAGCATGTCTGGCTGCATGTCCAGATTCACACTCCATTCAGACAAATTTCAGACGTTCATAATAATACTAGCTTCCTTACTGGGCAACGCGATTTGCAGTGATGATTCTGCTTAGCAGCGTGATGAACCTCAGCGTCTGTCGTTTCCAGTGTCTGTAAACCCGGAGTAGACGTTTGTTTGTCTCATCCACTTCCCAAAAGCCGACTCTCTCAAGTAAATTCACCAATGGTTGCCTTCTTCCCCTGACTCACAGCAAACACAGAAATATCACAATAATACCCATGCATAACATCCTGAATGTTACGGGCGCCGCCGTTTTGATTATCTTGGTCCCACCTTCAATCCCAGAGAGCAGCAGATCGTCACTAGGAGGCAAGGAGCAACCAAGGAACCGAGATAGCGTGATGTGTAAATGGTCGTCAGAACAAGGCTCGACTTGGTTAACTGATCCAAGCTCGGACTGGTCTCGGCTCGGATCGGTTTAACAAGGGTAGTGTAAAGGGGGCTTTGGTTTGTCAAAGACACATCAGAAAACACCACAGAACACATTAGTTGTCTTGACTTTGGACAACTTCACAATGGATTAAAGCTAGAGTCCTTCCTAGAGTTTTTTCTGGAAGTTTCCCCAAATCCCTTTTTGAATAACTGCCTATGCATAAGACCAGCTTACCTCGGTCTTCCACTCTTCATGGAGATTGCCCAAATCCACTCTGATCTTATTTCTTTCTCCCGAGGCCTTCCTCTTCTTCTCATAAACATGAACGCAGTTCTCTTCATGCAACTCTCAGCCATATTCAGTCTATGGTAAGAGCAGTGGAGCTACAATGAACGGCTAACCGCTAAACTAACTGCTAACCTAGCCACTAAGCTAACCGTATACCTAAACACTGCATGCGCAGCCAGCAAGCAGAAACTCGGAAGGAAAGAGCACGGACACTGGCTTTACGTGAGTGCGTCAGAATTATTTGCATGGGAACAACCAAGAGATGCGGTGATAGCCCCGGCACTTGAGGGACAGAGGGGAATGAAAGCAGGAAGAAACCTCTGTCAAATCCATGCCCTTCGGACTGAGGTGCATGTTTTGGTCAGAGTTTATACAGGTATGCAGCGCCCACAGAAAAGGAATTTTTAACCTCCTTTTTGTGAATACATAATGTATTTACTAGTTTCAGGATGAAAGGACCTTTTTACCCAGTGTTACAAAAGGTGTTTCTGAACAGGATTACCAACTATAGCTTTAAGACCATCCAACAGTCTCCATGACAATTTGAAGACTACTGAATAGAGACAATGTCTTTATTTTAAATAGCCAAAATATTTTCTCCTGTTTACATTTAGTGTTGATTAATTCTGCAATACTGCTTCTCAAGCCACCATTATATGCTCATGTCATGTCAGTTATTGTATCTCTGCATTGGCTAACAGTAAAACGTAGAACAAAATTTAACCAATTTCCTTTTGCTTACTTTAATGCGTCAGGCACCTGTTTACATCAGAGGTCTTTTAACTCCATACATTACAAGACCTTTTGGGTCTTCTTTAAAACTAATAAGCAATTTTAGCAAAGAAACAAGTGATAACGATCATTAACGATGATCATCTAAAAAAAAAAACTCTGATATCAAACAAAGCAAAGATCTTGCTAACCTTTCTTTCCATTCATCATATAACATGAGTTAATTGGTCCTCATTCATAAAGACCAACATTTAAACAAGCAGTAAAAGGTGGAGAGTTGAGGTATCACTGTCAACACCATCTATCTATCCTACTGAGGTAACTTGATCAGTGGGCAAGAGCTGGTAAACACACTGGGCAGTTTATCACAAGAACAACACAGATGACCATCAACCATTCACACATGCTCATGGCTAAGAGAACTGTAAACTTTCTAAATATCTGAATATCTGTTTTGTTTGGGATGGTGGGGTAAATTGAGTACCCAGAGACAACCTGAGCCAAACTTCACACAGAAAGGTCCCTCCTGGGATTTGAACCCATGACCTTGTTCCTGCAATGCAACAATTACAATATTGTGTAACTTCAAAGTCAGCCAGGACAACATTAAACAAAATAAGCAAACAGAAATATTAATGAGATTCCAAAAACGTATACAGAGTTACATTTCGATTTGACATCTAGGCCTTAATGGATTTGGGATGATGTAATAAGAAGAAAGTTCACAGAAAATCACTGGGTAAACAAAAAGATCTAACAAAACTGTCAGGATTGAATTCATCTTGTGACTCACAGCATCAGATTGTGCAAAACTTCATTATTTACTTGTTTTGTTAAAAAATACTTCAGCAACATTTTGTCTCTGACTTCTGGGAATCATAAATTGCCTGTACCAGCTGGCAACTGGGTTTTAAAAAAAAACTGACGGTTGCAGTTTGACAAGCCGATATGCTTAATTTCTGGAGGGAGCATCAATAAATATTTCCAAACTGTATCTTTTATTAGTTTCCCAGTGTAGTTGATATCAAATACTGCAAGGATCTACTTTTGTTCTGCTTCGCTACAATTGGTGACAAATCTCTGAGGACTGACTAAACATGAAATAACCCTTTCAAACCACAAGTGTATGCAGGTGTTCCTATTTGACATGTATGATTTATCAGCATAATTCAGAAGTGATGGTCACAGCGATAAAGTAACATGCAGACTTGTCTGCAGAGTGAAAAAAATGGAGACAGAAAAAAAAAATTGCAGCTGTATTTGGAAGGCTCCACTCCTATAAAAAGAGGATGACTTTAAAAAGTGAACTGTATTTTAATCTTTTTCAAAATCTTTCCCTCTGGCACAGAAATCCTCTCCATGCTCTTTCCCATCGTCTCTGCTTCACTGGGGCATATGATAGGAGAGGTTTCAGCAGTGTCCCAAGGTAGCCAATCTTTGAGAGATGGCAGGCCACAAGTTCCATTTTTATTATGATTTATTCGAGCCAGCCAGTTTTCTGTAATAAAAATTCATTTCAATGAACGCCCCCTTTTCAGAGTCAGTTGGGTACCATACTGACCATCTGCAAAGGCTGGAAAGATGGAGACTGGGCCCATTTGGCAAAATAAAAGAAACCCTTCTTAATGCAAATATTCACCAAGCATGAATATGTGCAAATGGTTCTCAAGCTCAATTTTCAAGTTTGTGGGCTAATGTACCTCCATATTCTTAGGTGTATGGAGTGTTTCTTTAGGCAGAAGCACATTCCTGAGCATTTTGAAATTAGAATATTTAGAATGGGTGCTTGGATGATGGATTTATCATGATCAGCTTTATTTATGAAGAGCTTTAACACCAGCCACAGCTGACATAAAGTGTTGAACATCAAAAGGAATGAAATGACACTAAGGGATGAAAAAGCTAAGCACACAACAATAAATTAAGAAACTTGCCAAACACGATAAAACAATGCAAAAACAGATAAAAACAATACCAGTACTAATTAAAATCAAATCTCAGTTGGGTTGAAGGCCAGTGAGTAAAATGAAGTTTTCAAATGAGTTTTAAATATGGACAGTGAAGGTGCCTGTTGCATCTGCAAGAGCAGAGCACTCCATAAAAGTATGGATCATTAAAGTATGGCTGAGTCTGAGTCTGATAACCCCGGTAGCCCCAACAGAGAAGGCCCTGTCTCCTATAAGCTTCCGCTTTAATATTACTTTAATTCAGATTTTCTGATGTAGGGTCCAGGGTGGTTCACAACTAGAGCAAGAACTTTACAGTACATATGAGTAAATTATATAATAAACAGTATTGAAGAGTATTTTCAGTATTGAACAAAAACTGAAAAAAAGAATTGCAGAAAAGATGAGACTTGGAAGAACAGGAAGATGAAACAGGAAAGATTTGAACATATACTTCATTATACCTTTTAAAATACAAAAGTATAATACAGGAGGTTGTGACAACTGTGGGACAGATGAAACAGTAGAACTTGGTATATCGCTATGTCTGAAATGTAAGCATGGAAGAGGATTTAGGCTAGAATTTTAAAATATGAAATAAAAGCTTAACATAATAGACACATTGTAAATTAACATAGAGACTTATAGAGCAAACGTAGAAATTAATGACAAAAAGATTAAAGTAATTAGGTCTTTCTAGTATTTGTATATATATTGAGGGAAATTAGTTTTGATCACATATATCTAATTTGATGAAATATTGTTTTATTTTTTATATTTATTTTGATCAAATTGCTTTTTCTTTTGATCACACATTTTTTTGTTTGATTAAATACTAAAAATTTTCCTTTCAAATTTTCCTCCATACAAACACACTTGAAATACAAAACAATCAAGAACCACACTCCAACCAGAAGGTGGCGGTACTGCACACCTCCAGTTTTTTTTTTTTTTTTTTTTGCCAATCTCTAATGACTAGGGGATGAAGAAGAGGAGCAAGAAAGAATGGAGTCTAAAAGGAATATTAGGAACAGAGGGAGAAAGGGAGGAAATCAGGAAATAAAAATAAAACTATGTTTTGATATTTTACTGTAACGTTCTGTTGTGGTTTTGGTTATTTTTTCAGTTTAGAATTATTTCTGTTTCTTGTGTTAGAGTTATGCTTAGCCTGTTTTTGTTATCTGGCCTTTGTTGTTAGTTTATTTCAGCCCTTGCCTGTTTAGCCTTATTTCTTACCTTAAGTTTTTGTTTATCAGTCTGTTGCTCCCTTTATTATTTCCACCTGTTTTGGTTAATTAGTCCCGCCCTGCTCTTCTGTTCCGTTCATCTATTTAAGCCCGCTTTAGTTTTCGGTTTGTTGCCAGGACGTCTCGTGTTATCCTCATGTCCAAGTTCCCCGGTAAGAGTACTTTTCCCTTGACTGTTTTTGTTTAGCCTGCCTGTCCGTTTGCCCGTTTAACTTTCTGCTCGTCCGCTTTTGGAGTTTGCCTTGTTGTGTTGCCTGAAGCCAGTTCTTTTTTCCCCTGGACCTTTTTGTTAATAAACCCTTTTTTAAGCTTCAGCTCTGTGTCCGGCTGACATTTGGGTTCTCCATATACAAATCATTACATTTACAGAAAAGTACAAAACTAATATGTGGAATATTGTAGGTGAAGGCTATAGTTACACATTCATGTACCGTACATTAGGTGGCGCTATGCACTTTTAATGTTGTTTGCGATCCAAATAATAAGAAGAATTATGCTGTGTTTCTAGATGTCAAATATATGGGCTCATAGCTGCCACCTGAGAAGGAAGACAGAGGTGTACCAAATGTGGTGGTGCTCATAAATATGAAAAATGTGAAGATGATGTGAAGGAAAAGTATTGTTTATAACTGTGGTCCTAAGCACATAGTGACATGTCAGGAAAGTCAGGAAAAGGGCAGTAGGAATCCAACAAGTTAAAACAATCAATAAGATAAGCTATCCAGAGACAGTGAAGAGGATTGAAGAAAATAATGAAAGTTTGAGAACGTATCATAAAGGTAGGCCTATTGAATTGGAATATATAATAGTTGAAGTTTGGACTGGAAATGGAAAAATACATTTTATAAACAGATCTGCAATAATAATAATAATAATAATAATAATAATAATAATAATAATAATAATAATAATAATAATAATAATAATATATTTTTTTTTTTTTCATTTTTTTATTTATTTATCCTGCCCCCTCTTTGAGGTCTTGTGAGTACTAAACTTGACTGAGTGGAACTGTGTGCATGTTGGCTCACTGCATTTTAAGTAGAGACCCATTTAATAAAGAATGTTAAGTTATGTTTTCCTCTGTTTTTGTGCAGTAAATGTGACTTAATAGTCTAGGGTAAGAGATTTTTTTTAAATACTTTTTGCCCTCCTAAAGGGAAAGAGAGGTGTTACGAAATAATTTTAGCTGATGTAGCACTTTATTTTGTGAAAGAGAGGATAAAGATAAATTTTGTCTATTACTATACCCCCACACCCCACACCAAAATTAAAAAGCCTGGCTCCGCCACTGTTTATCAGTTAAAAATACTCTGAACTTCTCCTGACACTTAGTCAATGTTTAGGTTTAGTAAATAACCACCAATAAGAACTGAATAAGGAATAAATGAGGAAACTTTAGATACTTGAGTTTAGCAAATGATAAATCTTCATATTAACTTATTTCCTTTTAGCAGCCACCATAATATCTGTTCCTATGGGAAAACGTTAGGCAGGATTTCATTGATTTTTCTTGTCATACTCGACCACATTATTAATGATGAACTGAAATCGAGCTGATGGTTCAACAGTCAGAAGCTGTAGACATTTAGCTGTTGCACATGTGCAGTAAGTAAAATTTATGTGCCAGACAAACCCACACAGCAACTTACACTGAGTGCCAGCCGGAGCTAAAAAGGATGGATGTTTGAAAATGTAATTACTTTAAATTTAACCACTCTGTCATGGAGACAGCTGCTCTGTTTTCACCTCCCTCTAGTTCTTCTTCTCACACTGTTATCAGTCTGTGTTTTAAGCTTTTAGTGTTATTTCATGCACTGTCATACCTCCCCTCATCAAAAATCCCTCAGTTCTTAACTTGGACTTATTTCTGGGTTTACATTATTTAAAAAAAAAATCTTGATGGAGTGATGGAGTGAGAACTAATTTAACTTTTGCAGATTTTGCACTAATTCCATTTGGTCGTCCTCTGTAGCAAAGGGACTGTATGCATTTTTCCAGCAGCAGAGGCAACCCTTCTCTGGTTGCCTCTGCTGCTGCACTGAAATTAGCTGTCTCCTGCTGTAGCCTTGTTCAAGTAATGAACAAGGGAGGCTGACAGCACCAGACTGCCAGTCTTTCTCTGCCTGTGCATGCAGTCACGCAAACGTGGTGCGGTGTGTACTCATTTTTTCAGTCTTCTTTTTCTGTTGGATCATTGTCAGGTTATGATGGAGCAGGTTGGTATAATAAAGCAGTCCATTTTGTTCACGCTTCCCAGACGCTTTTAGCTAGAACCTGGCCATCAGCGGCCTTAGTAACACGCAGTTTGCAGTCCCAAGGATCAAATTACATGATAAAGGATAAAGGTTCACAGGTATGCTTTTTTGAATGAAAAAGTGTAGATCCAGGGCCAGTTTGACTGACATGAGAGCACACAGAGCAGGGATGAATCCAGTAATTTGATCTGACTTTGGATCAGATAAACAGCAATTTTCATCAGCACAGGAATTTTGCAACCAGAGACTCAAACACACTAGACAAAACCTAGACAAATATTAAGGCAGCATTCAAAGCAGTCTCCTGCCCCTACGTTGGCTCCTCAGGCCATGTTTCTGTTATGATAATGCCTGCATACCAGTTCCTCTTTGAGAGACTGAAACCCACCATGAAGCAGGAGAGGGTCTGGCCTGCAGGGTCCGCACCGATGTAGAAGAGTATGCAGAATATGTGATTGCCTACTTTCAGAATTGCATGGAGGATGTCTCTGCAATTAGGACCGTCACCACACAGGAAAATCAGAAACCCTGGATGTGTAGAAAGGTACACAAAATGCTGAGAACAAAAAAAACCAAGTGTTCAAATGAGGGGTAAGAGAAGCACTAAATTCAGCCAGATCCAAACTGAATGTTTCCATAAGAACAGCAAAGCGTGCTAATGGTCAGAAAATCCAGGTATATGGTACATCGTTCTGTCTTGTCAAAATAAAAATAAAAAACAGTTTTAAAGTAATCCAGATGTCATCAAAACATGCCTGTAGTCTAAGTAATTGATTGGATTCATCAGAAATTATGGATAAATATAGCTGAGTATCATCAGCTATACAGTGGAAATCAATCCTGTGCTATCTGATAATTTTACCATTCGGAAGCACACACACACACACACACACATATATATATATATATATATATATATACATATATATATATATATATATATATATATATATATATATATATATATATATATATATATATATATATATATATATATATATTAAATAGAGCTGGCCAAGCACAGAACCCTGTAGTACTCCACAAGTAACTCTGGAGTTTGCAGATGCATCATTGGCATCAACATTCTGGAATTTTATTTTAATTGTATTTTCAATACTGTTAATTTTATGTTTAAATAATCCCAAAAAAAACATTACTGCTGAGAGCTCAGGGAATGGATAGATCAACAAAGCTATGACTCTGTGGAAGTTTGGGAACTTTACTAAAAGAAACTCATGATTATCTCTAGATCATCTCTAGATGTGTAGAGCGCCATTTTCTCTCCAACTTCCTAATGTTTTGCCTCAAAGAACACATCACTAGATTAAAGCCAGCTTTCTATGAATAATTCTCTTCTTTTCAATGGGGCTACGTTGTCTAAAGCAAAATGCAATGACGATGTAACCCTATCAACAAGAGCATCAATTTGTAAGGAGGAAGAGACTAACCCCCAGTCGGTCGAGGCAGATGACCGTTCATACTGAGCCCGGTTTTTCCTTCCCGCTAATGGGTGGTTTTTCTTTCCATTGTTGCTTCATGCTTGCTCAGTATGAGGGATTGCTGCAAAGCCATGGACAATGTAGACGACTCTCCCTATAGCTCTACACTTTATCAGGAGTGAATGCTGCTTGTCAGGACTTTGAAGCAATCAACTGGTTACCTTATATAGGACATTTTTGACCAATCTGTATAATATGATTGATTTTGACTTTGTACAGTGCCTCGAGATGACATGTTTCATGAAGTGGCGTTATATAAATAAAATTGAATTGAATTGAAGAAATAAAATTGCTGCCATCTGCTGTGTAATTCTGTGACACTGAGGAAATTAGAAGAGAGACAATCTTTAAAGTTTGCTACAACATTGATAAATATCTACTATAATGAAACCTTAGTTTTGGGGTGGCGAACTCAGTTAACTTGAACTCAGAGGTTATTACAAATGGTCAGATAGGACAGGGTAGTGATTAAAACCTTTATTTCTTCACAAGCAATGCCATATGTCAGCACAAGATCCAAAGTATGAATACAAGAATGTGTCAGTTTATGCACATTTTGGGCAAATTCAACTGAGTCCAGGATAGTAAAGACAACACTAAGGTTATCAAATTCAGTGTTGACATGAATGTTTAAATACCCCACTATAATGGCCACCTTGTCAGTATTTAACACTACATCAACTAAGTTGTCTGAGAACTGATCTAAAAATTTAGTGTATGGGCCTGGTGGATGATACAAAATAACAAACAACAAAGTGTTTTTTATTGCTTTGCAGTATGGATGATGGAAACTAAGGGTAAATGTTCAAAGGAATTGCAGCTGTTAATTGTAGGTATTAATAAATCAGACTAAAAGATGGTTATTACTCCTCCTCTTCTTCCCGTAGTTCTGGGAATGTGGAAATTTAAATAATTGGAGGAAGTTGACTCTTTGCTATGAACATAGTCCTCCTGCAGCCATGTTTCTCGGAGACAAAATAAATCAAATTGATTATCAGAAATACATTCATTAACTAACAATGTCTTTGAAGAAAGAGCCCTTATATTAATTCAACCAAATTTAATCCTTTAATTTTTTGATTCAAGTTGAGTTGTATTCATTTTTATGAAACTTTTATGATTTGCTCCTTTTTTATCCGTTTTTTTATCTATTTGGTTTTGTCTGTGGGAAAAACCCCGTCTCAATGAAGTAATGGGTGGGTAACAATACAGAAGCGCCAGGGAGGTGTGTTAAACTATGGCCCTGATTCCTGGTCTGGACGCTGGTTTGTCAGCATTTTGGAGAACTAACAAATTTGGCCAGATTCCTAGGAAGGACTGTTTTACCATCCAAAGTGGGATGGATGTCGTCTCTCCGGATCTGAGATATTGCCCAGAAAGTTTTCCAGTTATTAATGTAGCCCCCATTGTTTCCAGGGCACTACCTAAACAACCAGATGTAACCAGGTGTCATTACCGCCAGCTTGAATAAGTTTCTTACAGTATTTACGCTTATCCTTAGGCAGTAGTTTCAGGTCGAATTTAATGTTGTCCCTGCTAGCCCCTGGCAAACAGTTGATTATGGTTCTTGGTGTCTCTAATGTCACGGTGACCCGTGGACTGAGATCTAGCACTATGCTTCCTACATACCATAACCCAGCCAGCTCGAGGTCCTGGCTGCGTGAGGACTGCTACTGCTGAGGACTGCTACGTGATGCTAATCTTTCTGACTCCATGCTAGCTAACGAACAGCTATCTGCTGGTTTATCAATATTGTGGACTTGAGCCTCCAATTCTGACACCCTTGCCTCCAAAGCTACAAAAACACTACATTTATTAAAGTGCTTTGGAGTCGTCGGACTAGTTAAAGCACTATACAAGAATAAGCCATTTACCATTTAAATAACCCAAATTTTGGGACTTAAAGTTGGCACAAATGGTTAGAGTTTTGTTTTCTGTATCAGATTTGAGGGTTGCAGATTTTTGAGGGCATCTATCAAATTTGAGTTTTTTATACTTTTTTAGTTCTCAGTATTTAAACTAACTAATTTGTTTTTAATCTGTTTATAAGATGAATTAAAACATTCATATGACTATGCCTAGAAAATGCATACTTTCTCCTTCCCAGAGGAACTGCTCAGATGAGCTTAAATTGTAGTCAGTGTTCTGCAGGCCTTTAGGTACTGTCGGCATTCATGCAGTTTGCATTCAATGTCAGCGGTAGCAGTGAAACAGCATTTAAGACTGCTATAAGCCTCTCTCTAAATGTCAAATGACAAAATGTGAACTGTAGGCTGCATAAGGAAGGACAATGCTTTAAAGGATGACATGACAAAATTTATATCATCAAAGTGTCACCGAGTTCATCCATAATTCAGTGCTTGTGTGCATGTGTGCGCATAAAAAAGATGTGTGTGCATATGTGCCAAGGAAAGGAGACATATGTAGGAAGACAAACTGAAAGAAGAGCAGTTTGGATAAGTTCCAGCAATATAATGATATTTTATACTGGGACTTTGAGCACTTCACTCTGATACTTTTCATCAGTCTATATGAGAGTGAGTGTTTGTGCTTGCTTTGCCGGAAGAAGACGAATTATAAAGATGTTTTTTTGTCCCTCACAAACTGATGTTTTCCTGAGTGAGAGGTTCTGCCATTGTGGTTGAGTGCTCGCTGTCTTGTTCTCAACTGGGATGTCAGTCATTCTTTGTGTTTCAGTTCAGTGTGCTCATTTACTGTCAGTCGAGCTCTGAGGATAAGCTTCGCATTTTGGAGCTTTGCTGCCGCCAAATACAGCACATTACAATATAAAGCACCTGCAGATTAGAAAAGAGTATCATGCTATTATTTGGAGCTGATTCCGTTGATGAGCCCTCTAGACAGGGACAAATAAAACGGGGAAGGTAATTTTTAAGTGAATTCTGCTGAAGAGCCATCAATTGTAACTGCTCTGTTTGATTCTCAGTCTGTGTATACAGCCATAGAAGCTCTCACCCACATAAGCTCCAAACAAAATTATATGTTCGATACATCAATAATACACATCACTCTTCTAGACAGTTTATGCGGTTTAAGTAGCTGAGGGTAGGAAAAAAAATGATGGAGAAGTACATGAATAAAACATTGGCATTTGGAAAACATATAGATATGGTGGATGTTCCTTATGTAAATATGCAAAACAAATATCATCCGGGGTATATACATAAATGGAATCTTCTTTAAGACCAGGCACTGAGAGGATATGCTTTGAGAATGGAAATCTCATTAGTTTGATATCAAATAAAAGCAGTCATCTGGAGGGAAATGGCACCGAAAGTGCACTGAGAGAGAGCACAAGACACAGAGGGGAGAGTGAAATTTGTCTTTGAAGTCAGTGATATTTACAGAGAAAATTTAGAGCTATTTCAAGCTGTTTTCATTCTCAAAAGTCAGCAGGTTGGTTTTTGAAAAAAGTCTGCTTCAGGGCTACAGGGAGCCTACATTCATCCCAGGGTGTCAAATGCTGATATTTTGTCAGGACCTTGTTGTGTCTCTGAAAGACCTACTAGGTGTCCACTTTGGAATCTCGATTCACTCTTTGTCAGATACAATCTTGAAAGTCCAGAAACACTAGATGCCAACAGCCAATGCTTGATTTTAGAGGTATTCACAAACAAACAAAAAAAGTAATTATAAAGAGACAGGACCGAAACTAGAAAACAGTGACTGTGCTTTGTAGAAGTATTCACACCCCTTGAAATGTTTCACTTTTTGTCAAGTTACAGCCACAAACTTAAATTGATTGAGGCAATCGATCGCACCAGATTTGATTTAGAAGGAGACTCAATACATATGCAAGCCAATACTTTACTTTGGACAAAAGATAAAGAAAAAAAAACAAAGATAACCAGATATAATTTTCTTCTTTCCAATTTAAAATGATGCACCTATTTTTGTTGTTCTTTTAAATAATAAAGTAATAAATAAGTACATTTTAGCCTTGTGAGATGCCATATGAGAAAGGAGCGGAGGAAAATATATGATCCCTATCGGACACAAAAAAGTTCTCTGTCAAATAGCATCTGAATCAATCCAATGCTATGTCCATGATGCCTACCCACTACTACAAATAAGAAAGTCAAATTTTCTGATCTGCCATGTCAGATATAACAGTTGAATCAAACAGCTCAAGAATCACACAGTCACCAAAGTCAGTAGCTACACTGAATCTTTCAAAAGAGCTGATTAGGTACGTGTCCAGTTTTAAACCTGATTGAAAACCTTTTGAAATATTAACCCTCAAATTATGCTGAATTACAATTTTTAAAGATTGTGCCATAAGTCATACACGCTGATGTAAAGGGCTTATAGACAGTGTCAAAAAAGCATCATGGAAATTCTTGCACCCAATGTTGACAAATAGCAATAATCTTTTTCACACAGTGTCAAGTTGACACAAAAAGCATTTTTTAATTATCAGAAGATTATTTGAAATCTACATTTTGTGCATACCAGTGTTATTTTTAAATATGTATGTGTAACAAAATACCAAAACCAGAGGAAGTGAGTAAGGGGGCATTTAACATTTTGTGCTCTTTTTCTAAACCATAAACACCAACTGGAGGCTGATTTACAGCTGTTGAACATCTTACATCAACTGTAGTTGTTGACACATTATTCTAAGTAAATGGGTAACTAATGGAAACTCATGTTTCAGCAGTCAGCTCCTGTTTATATCTGCAGGATCATTTATAGCAGAACAGTCTTCAGAAAGTAAACAACACTTATTCTTTTCGTCTTTTCTTGTACATTCATAATTACAAACTGCATTTGCATGGTGATTTATATTTAATTGTTTCAGAACTTTATTCACAGCACATCCCACTGATGACAAAGCCATCTGACAAGTTGCACTTAATGAGGTAAACTATGACAGTTAATCTCTACAATAACATTTACATAACACAGGCTTGTGTTGATGAGCAGATTAGAACCAATAATTATGTCACATAGAATAAGTGATTAACTGAGAAGGGAAACAGCCATATGCTTTAGGGTCATTTGTCTTGTATGCACTTTAAACAACTAACAAAAAAAATAATTTTAGATATCAATTTTATGTATTTTGTTTTTAATCTTTAGGTCACGACAGGACTCTTACTGGGCCACTCCAAAATGAGCAAATAATTGCCGTTCAGAAACATTTTAGTAAATAAAAAAATGAAGACTTCTTTAAACATAGTATATGAGGATATCCATCCATCCATTTTCCAAACCGCTTAATCCCTCATGGGGTCGTGGGGTTGCTGGTGCCTATCTCCAGCGTTCACTGGGCGAGAGGCGGAGTACACCCTGGACAGGTCGCCAGTCTGTACATAAATTCTACAAAATGGTAATATAAAGATGATTCGAGGCTCTTTCTTATTCCTTTTTCCCTGCAATGGTATTATAAGAGCCTCAGCTAATATCTGTAAACCTGTATATCTGTATCAGCTGTGCCCTTATAACATTGTCATGGGAAAAAGGAGTGAGAATGTTATTTATGTAGTAAATCATACAGTTTTACATTACTTTTGTAATAAATTATTTTTAGGCTATCCACAAGAATTTATATCACTACTTGAATTACCGATGATCAGTTGTCATCAATATTCCTTAAAAGGAAACCCTCCTTAAAGAAATACCATATTTTTAGGGCCATAAGGCGCACCGGAGTATAAGACGCATTAAATACTATAAGACGCATTAAATATTCTTCCCAAGTGTGCTCTGCCCCTCCTGAGAGGGAGAGCTATCCTTCTCTGTTGGGAGGTAAGAGTAGTTGGACTACACTGCCCTGTGTCTTACAAATGGCCAAAATAAACTTGGTTTATTGTTGCTAGGTGCGAGCTGCGTTTCATGAATGCACTTCTAGTTTAGACATTACAGTCAGGCAGTCTTGTAGACAGCTCAGGGGGCTGATCAGGTAGTGATCCAGCGTGCCATAATACTACGAACATCCACTGAGCGAAGCGACTTTGTTGCTAACCAAAGTCGTTCTTACACATTTTAACAGATTTTTGAGGGCACTGTACCACATAAAATCGATCAGAAACCACAACAAGTACAGTAAGGATATATAAGGTGCACCGGTTATAAGGTGCACCATCAGTTTTTGAGAAAATCCAAGCATTTTAAGTCCGCCTTACAGTCCGAAAATCAGATACTAACTTTAGTGTTATTAGCCAGCCTTGGTGTATGGCCAAACTTTCTTACAATGTAGAGACTGCGCCTAACACTGGGAGAAAGCCTTTCCATTTTGACTGGAACAATAAGCTATAGACCCCCATTGGAAGTGTGAAATTATTTTCATGTTGTTTGCCAGGGTGCCTTTGCTCTATAAAAGTGATATTTGAAGACAGTATCCTAACTGATTTATTGACTTCATTAAATGAGATGTGCATATGGCATCAGAGCAGAAGGGTTGGTTAATAAAATATGAAGCAATGTATGACCTTCAACCTTTGTATGGGGTTGTGAGTGTTTGCTTGTGTGTGTGCGTGTGTGCGTGTTGTGAGGACAATACAATGGTGAGAAGAGTAGTCACCTAGCAGCAGATAGCCTTGACTCTGGGAGGCTGCAGAATATATGCCTGACCTGAAGGCAGTGAAGCACAGCTGAAGGAGCCCCCAGGCACAACAATGGCAGTGATGTGGGAAATAATGATAACTGATCACCCAGTTACTTATTTAATAAAATAAATTTGGTGATTCCATCAAGTTCCAGCATTTATTGAGAACCAGAGCAAAGAAAGGTAATCACACTTCTGGCTAAGCTGCAGCTTGCCCCCCTTCGGCTCCCAGCCCTGGTGTCCTGCGAATCTGAGGCCACCGCCTCCTCACACCTCCCTAGACCGGCTGCGTAAGCAGACATAATACAAACACCTCAAATCCAAATATTTACAGTCTTACACAGAAAATATGCAAGCATTGACCTCGGCAAACCAGGGAAGAGTGAAGCCAACAGCCGGTCTCGTCTCTTGAGTGCAACTGCTCACATGTTTTAGAAGAGATAGGTCAGAGGGGATTATAGAACTCCAAGCTGTAAGGTTTCCATTCACAGGCAGCAACACCCCTGGCGTAAGCAATCTGTAAGTGTTTGGGCAAGCAGAGCTCAGTCAGTGCCCAAACAGCTGACCAGGAATCAGAGACCCTGGCTAGACCTGCAGGCCATGTGCCAGTAGATATATAAATGGTCCATTTATTAATAAGAAGTGAGATTGTTAAATAAACTTCTGGAGGATGGATTTTTGAGAGTAACTTTATGAGTTGAAGTTTAAGGAACTTTATTGTTAGGAAGTTTTTGTGTTCCCCCTGAGGAAATGTCTCCATAGGCAGTAAGCCATATCTCGCATGTTAGAAACTGCCACTCAATTTACTGAACCACTCCCAGCAAGACCCAGTAACAACACAAACGGTGTCCTGTCCCAAATCTTCACTGCCTGAAAGTTACTTGACTTTAATGCTGCTTTACAGGTTACTCAGCCCACTAGAACCCTGAAAACAATCAAAACGACAACTGCATCTATTCTCTTAATTATCCAAAAATAAATGCTGCTTCTGTTAAATGTTCTCTGCCCGAGAGAGATACCGAGCCATAGCTAATAACTGTCACCATAACCAGGAGCGGGTACATCACCTTATAATATATCTAAAAAAAGCTTAAATTAGGTTGTGTTGTCACCGCATGTGATGAATTCAGGGGGCAACGCTGACTGTTGATCAAGGTGAGCCATGGAGGAGACCGTGCTTGTCAGGGACCCGCCAGCATCCCCAAGCAATCTCTGCTGTGAGGAGATGGAAAGAGCACCAATCTGAAATCCATCATGTGCCACCTACGAACAGAGCATTGATAGAGGGGACCTGATGTCCCCCAAGTAACAGCATGTGTGATTTCAAAGCTTGTATCTTTATTTCAGAGGGACTTGTTAATTATTACAGCATGTCTGAAGATGCAGGATAGAAATATTTTCTTATTATTAGATAAGGAAGGAATCCAGCCATTGTGTTAAATACGTGGGTTTGTGAAATGCTTAACATATTTCATACCTGCATGTTTCTTACTTGCAAACATCATAAATGCACAGGTTTTATGTCTAAGTGACCATGATTATTATGATACCTCAGACTATATTTGGGTATGATACAAGTATGGAGTCTTATGATGATCCCTAGTAAATTAGAAATGACAACTGATAACTTGTGGCGTCTCTGCATAACTTGCTGGTTAAATGTCCCTACAGGATTGCCATATAGTAGGCAAAAAGCTGGCTATCACAGGGGCCAATGTTTTGTATAGAAGTGTTGGAAAAGTAAAAGTCCAGCTAAGCAATGCGGAAAACCAAAACCAAAGATTGGTGTCCAGTCTCCTTCCACCTCATGGTACTTGCACTGGTACAGTGTCATCTTACTTAAAGGAATGGAAACTCAATAAAGTGGATGCTAACCGGTCGGCAAACAGTTTCTAAACTTAGCGTGAACGACAATGCGATGAACGAAAAGTCTACAATTAGCAGTTTTCAGAATAGTGCGACTGTGCCCAACACCGCTGGCTGCATTGTGGAGCAGTTGGTAGTACTGCTGCCTTGCTGCAGCTTGAACCTCATAGATTCAAATCTCAGACTGGTGTCTTCCTACATGTTCTCTCCTCATTAAACCAGTGGTTCGTTTTGGGCACTCTAACTCGAACACAGTCTAAAATGATGACTACAGGTTAAGTTGATTTTAAATTGCTCCAAAGTATGACGTGTGTTTACGATCATGGTTGTTTGTCTGTTGTGTCTTTGTGTTGTCCTATGATGTTGAGGGTGTACCTGCCTCTTGTCCAATGACTGATGGAGACCAACCATTCCGCTATACTTAACATAGTCAAAACATCTGCCAACATGCCCAGGTCTGCCCATGAATTCTAAATCAGAGGATCCTTGGGGGAAAAGTGACAAAGACACAAATATATAACAGTAAATACATTGAAGACTATTTGATAACTAAAAAAATGTAAAGATGTGGGCCATGTAAAAGCCTATATCTGTATCTCATTAAAACATGCTAAACACTCAAACATATAATAGCCTAAAATAAAGTGTTAGACAAACCTTCAGTCAGTCTTTGTCAAAGAACGATTGATGGTTTCTAGAACCATCTAACGTACCTTATTTTAGTTAAAGGGTATATTGCCAGCTAATAGGGGGCAGGGGATATTTTTCTCTTAAAGCTTATTCTGTTTTAGAGTAAATTAGGTTAACTCTTTGTTTAACTAAACTGAAATATGTTTATTCAGTGATTAGAAAATAGAGTAGATATTGGTATGTGGACATATCTTTATAAGAAATTAAATATTTAATGGGGTGTCTTAATTGTTTTTAAGAAGATCAAGATATATATCTGTGAATTAACAACATATAACTGTTTATTAAAAGGAATAAAGGTGTTTGATTTTAACTGAAAAAAAACACTATGTGAAAAGCTATTATGCTGTATATGAATGAAGACAACAATAAACTGAAACACTGACATGCTAAATAATAAGTAAACATGAGCAAATTAACTCAAAAAGATAGTAAGAAGAAGCATAATGAAAATCAATTTTGTCACTTCAAACATTAATTTTATCATTATCCATTGTCCTAATTTTCCTTTGAGATGCTCCATTCATCTGGCCCCATATTATGCAGAAATATCATTGAGTAATTCATAACTTTCATTATGCACTGATGCAATTTTCAGCTGAAACACTTCAAGCCTTCAATGTGCCTACATAAATACACAAACACACTTGATGCTTGTCAATATTGCCAGGATTCAACATCAGATAACTGGCCTAATGCATATTTATTACATTTACAGAATGCCATACATCATGCAGATGTAACAAAACTAGATCAAAGAAAGTAATTAACCACAAGGGGACAGTTTCTACTGAGGGAGGAGCGTTTGAGATTAAGGGAGTTGGTGAGGACTGTGTTGAATATGGCTACATAAAAGCAAACCAGTCTGGTCTATAGCAGCTGCTCTAAGATCCACTTTGTGTGTCTGTTTTACTTCCAGTGCATCTGTTTGCACACATCGTTCCATAAACCTGGCTTGCTTTCAATTGCTACTTGTTTCCAGAGCTTATGGGAAATGTGAGAATAAAATTCATTGAGTATCAGTGTTTCCTCATGAATTATTAATTGACATGGTGCTAAATCCTATTAAAGAAATGAAGAAAAAAAAAAAACGCCTTTTCTACTTGGGACTAGTTCTCAAGGTTAAGGTTGTCAATACAGTCAGCATTGTTTGGCACAGGAGGGAGAGGAGTGGCACAGAAATAGCACGGAGTCCGAACCTTTGTCATGAAAGTCGTCTCCGTTTCCCTCGGGTTGCTGTGAGAGATAGAGATCTGAGAGGCAGAGCCTTGATAAAGATCATAGATTGATTGGGAAGTTCGCCCCAGGATTTAATTGAATTTTAACCAAGTCACAACATTTTAGATCTAAAAGATGACCCAAGCAACGCTCAATTTTTCATTCTCTGTTTCAATCAGGATGCCTCCTACCCTCCGCATACTTTTACGTATTTATTGAAATTCACTGTGTCCATAAAATGAGTCTGAATGTCAACCGGAACTCCCTGCTGTCTGCAGTCTGCTGATTGATCTGCCTCACTGGAAACCCAGGAAGCTCTATGATACAGTTTCAATGTTAATGTAAGCTTTGTTATGTTTTATAGCCTCAACTCTGAGTCAATGTGAAAGCATCACTTGAATTTTAAACATGTTGATAAAAAAGAGTCAGTTACATCAACATAGTTTAGGTGTTTACCTGACTTAAAACAATATCTAAACATTCAAACCTGACAGAAAGCAGATTACCATATTTTGAGTTTGTTGATCTTTTCAATAAGGAGAGGTTTGCAGAACAAGTTTCTTTACAAAGGCCAGGAAAAGTATTTTTAGTTATTTGTCAGGTTTTTGTTTTCTATTTAAACCCTGAAAGCAACAAACATGGACGCAGATGGTTTATGTAAGAATTGTATTGAGGGGAAAGTGGTTCTGGAAATGACAGAGAGAATCGGGAAGTTGTGGCTTGATGAATGGAAGGGCTCTGGTCTGGAGAAGATTACAGCGCTAAGCACCAACAACAAGCAGGAGGTTGATAGTGTAAGCAGAGACTGACTTATCGGTTTGGGTGAAAAGTGGAGCCCGGGGAGAGGTGTGGCAGCACACAGATCCTGTGGTCGACAGACTGCCGGTGGTGTGTGGTGACTGCATGTTAGGTGGATAACGTTGCAGGGTGGACAGGCAGTTGGTGGTCCAGTGGTTACCCGAGAATGCCAGCGGAACAGGAAGCGTGATGAAAGCCAAGAGTGCCAGGAAGGCTCATGGGACTCAGAACTGGGACCAACACAGAGGATCTTTTAGGAGAAGCATGGAGAGAACAATCCAGGCCACGTTCCAGACAGATACACCTTACACCAGATAACAAGGAGCAAAAGTTAGGTCTGGTACCGCTCAGGGAAAGCTAATGCTCTGACACCTTCCTTCTTTCTCCTGCCACTTAAATACTCATCTTGATAGGCATGGATGGAAAACTTCTGTTGCTGGCATCCACCTGTCACATCCCACTGAGAGATGTAACAATACACCACACAACTACTAAACAGTCTGTGCACAGAACTGTATACCTGGCATTATTACTGCTGATGGACCACCATCAAACCCGACCTACCTGGTCCATATTCCGGCCCTAATCCTCTACACTGATCCCAGCTCAGACGACCCACGGGCCCATCCACCCGGAGAATTCAAATGTCGTTTATCATGAACTAAAACAGCTATCGCCTCAAACATGCAGCATCTTTTGTCTTAAGACATGTGAATACAGACTGATAGAAAGCTGTAACATTATGGCGCTGCAGAAGTCTGCCTCTGTACTTTTCTCACTCATTTAATGTGTGTTTTTCCCTCTTTCTACTTTCTACTGTTAGCACACTGCAACCACCTATGCCAGAGAGTAAGTCCTAAACATCAGGGAAGCTTCCCTGGCCTGTTTCTCTCAGTTTTGTATTGCTCCAAAGAGCTTCTCTGAGATCCTGGTCAGAACTGAGGAATTCTTCAATGCAAGTGGGGACTGGAAAAATAATCATACTCCGCAAGCAGGGACTACGCACTCTGCTTCCATCCATCCACCTGGCGAACTTTCTGGTGAAAACCTGGTCTAATCTGGAGAGATGGCATCCATCCCACTTTGCATGGTGCAGCTCTTCTTTCTAGGAATCTGGTCGGATTTATTAGTTCTCCAAAAAACTGACAACCCAGGATCCAGACCAGGAAGCAGAGCCGTAGTTTAAAGAACCTCTCTGCAGCTTCTGTACTGTTACAGTACAGAAGCTTCTTTTTACAGCAATTACAGTAATCAATTAGACTAAAGATAAACACATGGATTAGTTTGTCAGATGCCATGACCTAACCTATCAGAATTTTACAAAGTCAATATAATATCATCTGTGTGTTCCCAAAATATTTAAGGGAATATTACTCAAAATATTTGTAAACATCTGATTTGGGACAAATACATTTTAAAAATTATGTATTTTTCTTTAATTATTGTCTCCGGAAAATTGTTGTTGGCAGAAAACAAACGCATCAAAGCAAATTAGTCTAAAAATGAAGCTATAAGTAAAACATTTAAATGGTCCAAGGAATAGTATTGAGTAAACAGTAGGATAAACACAAAAATACAAACTAGCTGAAATCTGTCAATGTCTAGAAAGGATTCATGCTGTTTTGTGCAACCCATGGCAAAAGGAAAGTTTGCAGGTGGGAAAATTGTGATGTGGGCTGTCTTACAGCACTTGGTGCTGGCAGACTTCCTATCACTGATGACTAGAGTAATTTATCTGTAAATTCTTGATAATAATCCAGAGATTACATTGGTGTGAATTTCAATCAAGTCAATAGTACCAAACACATTTTGATATATTTCTGCTGTCCTTTAACCAGTTTGTAATCTTAATTTCCTGCTAAAGACAGCCTGAGATTCCTTGGACCAACCCAGCTTGGGTTCAAACAGGTCCTTATAGTGTGACAAAGCCCCTGTTGTCTCTCAGCTGAGCTGTCAGTGTGGGACAAGGAGTCAGTGATTGATGCAGATCCCAGACTGGCAGATTGTTCCGCAGAGTTTCCTCCTGCACCAATAATGACACATGATGGAAACCCTTGTCAGTGAGCCATGATGGAAAATGAAGATGGATAGTGTCTTGGATGGGAAGTGATTTTGTTGAACAGGAAGTTAAGAACATTTTTGTAGTCATTATCTTGCACAATAAATGCCTGCAGGGCTACATTTTCAGGTACTAACTATAAAGTTTTACACTTAACAAAATGTTGTTTCTGTTTGTCTGTTTTTTTAACCATTTTTAATTTTCTGTAATACATTCCGAGCTTGTGTCTTTAAAGAAATATCTAACAGGTTTGAATATAAAATTATAGATAGAAGTCTATATATCAATAGGTCTGTTAAAGTCTTGTGGATTTAGTGTTTTTCATTGTCGATTGCTGTAAAGCAATCGACAATGCAGATGACTGTCCACTGTGGCTCTACGCTCTTTCAGGAGGAGTGAATGCTGCTTGTTAAGACTCAATGCAATCCGCTGGGTTTCCTTAGAAAGGACACTTTTTGACCAATCTGTCTGGATGATTTAATCGAATTTCACACTGTAAAGTGCCTTGATATCACATGTATTGTGAATTGGTGCTGTATAAATCAAATTGAATGAAATCGGTTGCAACATAAATAATCCAATATATATATATATATATATATATATATATATATATATATATATATATATATATATATATATATATATATATATATATATATTGGATTATTTATGGATTATTATTTATTGGATATTATTTATTGGATTATATATATATATATATATATATATATATATATATATATATATATATATATATATATATATATTGGATTATTTATGGACAATGAGTGAAACACAACTGGGTTGTTTACAGTGTGGTCTTGAGCTGGTCTTGTCATTGCAAAGGCAAGGTAACACCTAACTCCTTCATCCCTTGGTTTAAAGCTTTAGCCTCTTCACTTGAGCTGGGGGATTTTAATTTGTCAAAACTGTTTACTAGCTTGCCTCCAAGGCTATTACTGGAGTGTCATGAGGGAGAAGATGTGTAATGAAAAGCACACAAATGGCAGGTTAAAAAGTGTTGCTGAGAAGTAAGAGAGGTTGGATAGATAATGCAGAAGGATCTTTAATGTAAAAGGAGGCCAGCGCTGATTTATTATTCCATCATTTCACAAGAATCAATTATGGTAAAATGCTAATCTGGGACATTATGAATTTCTCTATTTGTTATGAATAACTCAAATATTTATTGGGTGTCGGTCGACAACTCATATTACTTCATCCTTAGGATGCATAACCTGCACAGCCTAATGAGGCAATGTCTGGTCTCCTCTTCTTACAGACAGCCCTTTCTTATTCTGGCAGTGACTCTCCTTTATGTTGTGCAATACCAATAAAGGGACGAACCCTTCTGTGCTCAGGTGATGTAAAATAAATTCACCTTTGGTAATCAACAACACAGATAATACAAATCCTGTGGCATGAACCAGCACTTAGATGAGTTGTGCAGCAGGGAGTCCAGGAGGAAGACGTGTCACCGACCAGAGTAATGAGGCCACACAGACTCAAGCATGACAAGTACACGAATGGCTGGCTGTCGTTATTTAACTCCCACAGAGCAGACGACGGCATAGTCAGCTCACATTCCTGTCAAACTGGCCCATCATGGAGTTAACGATTATACACCTGTTAAATACAGGCCAGCGAGAGGCTTCCTACTTGTAACCATCTGGAAGTGTCATATACCTAGCATGGCAGTTAAATCTCATACACAAAACACATGGCGGTGAGCCGGTGATCACACTAACTAAAAGGGTTTTGGAAGTGTTTATTGAAAGTATGCATAGCAATGCATAACAAATACATCACATGTGCTCTCTTTGGCAATAAAACTGTTACATGGAAAATAATGGCACGGCACTGTAGGAGAAGAGTGTAACTAATTTAGATCGACAACAACAGGTGTATTATAAATTGTCTGGGAAACACTTAAAATCCATTGTTTTAATTGTGACCAGAAGATTTTTTTTAGAAAATTTGATGGGTGCCTATGTCCAGCAGAATTTTGTCACATTAACATCAAAAAACAAAAGTACATGGAAAACCTATAACATAGTTATACTTGACAGGTTTTGGTTGACCGTGACAAAAGCTGACATCTTTATTCACACAAGGGACGGACAGAAGTCTTGTGTGATGGGTGATGATTTTTTTTTCAATAAACCAAGAAAATGAAAGATTCTGTCTTAAAATTTCTAGCTACTGTCCTGTGTTTCTTTTACATTAATTATGTGTTTAAAAATAATACACTGGTTATTCTGTTTTGGTCAAAGGTCAAGATATAAAGTGTTAATCCGTTAAAATCCAGCATCAGCAATGTCAGGTAACTGGTCCCTTGGTTTGGCAACATCTGCTTGTCTGTCCTACAACTACTGAGGTGAACATGTACTGTATATAGCGTGTTTTCATACTGTTCTCATCGTGAACTTATTGACTCTGGCTTCTATTTGTATGTCAATAAAAATACTTTACACAAAATTCTGCTGTCATATATTCGAGTCTGATAAATTGTGCGAGTTAGGATTGCGTTTATGTGCGTATGAATCTAAAAAGTCCAAAGTCTTGTTAATACAATTGTCATTTAAACATTTGCTTTGACTGTGACAGTGGCGCAGGCGTTTGGGAGTTCGTCCTGCAACTGGCCCCTTGCCGATTCAATCCCCCGCTCTGACCGTCTCCATCTTGTGTCCTTGGAGAACACACTTCACCCGAATGGCCCGCCGGCTCAGAGGTGACGCTAATGTAAGCCAGCCTCGCCTCTGTGAGCCTACCCAGGGCAGCTGTGGCTACTAACATAGCTCACCGCCGAGTGTGTGTGAATGGATGGATGACTGATTGTAATGTATAGCACTTTGGGGTCGTCAGACTAGTTAAAGCGCTGTACAAGTACAAGCCATTGACTATTTCTACGACTATGAAGTCTTCTCTGCTGTGGACACAAATTCATGTTTGTGTGTATGAAGGTAATTCCAGGACATTGTTTTCACTGTTTAACAACTCCTACCAGCCACCGAATGCATTCTCTCCTTTCATTCATAACTTTTATCATTCCCTTCTCACTCCAGTGGAAATGTTCCTACCGTATTAATACGGTAGGAACATTGCATTGAACACTTGATCAGGGCCGTCTCAGTACTGTGATGAGCATGGAGACCAGATTGAAAAACGTCAAAGCGGCATTATTAAAAAGGTATTTAGCTGTTGAAACACTGTTTTTTCAATAATCTTACCGATGAAGGGGAGGTTTGAGATGGGCCTGTTGTTCTGCAATAGCAAAACTTTTTGCAATTTGCTCTTTTTCAACAAGGGTTTAATAATTGCTATGTTAAGGCCTGGGGGAAAACGCCTAATGAAAGGGAAGTGTGTATTATTTTAATCAAATCAAATGCTATTACAGGAAAAAACTTGAGGAAACCTGTGGGTAAAATACCAAGACAACAGAAGGAGGAACTTAGCTGTAGAAACAATTTCTTCTAAACCTTTGTAGTTTATTTTTTGCAGAATCCAGATGATCTCTCCTGGGGGGCAGGTTGTCTGCCATTACTACTTCTAACCATAAACGTATTGCTGGATCAGTGCTTCTGTGTTCTTTTTGTGTGTCTGCACACTGAGCCCTCTGCTAGAGGTTTCTTCCTGTTAAAGGGGAGTTTTCATCTCCACTGTCACTGCATGTATGCCCAAAATGAGGGATTGCTGCAAAGTCAACAACAATGCAGACAACTCTCCACTGTGGCTACACATTGTTTCTGGAGGAATGAATGCTGCTTGTCAAAGACTTAATACAATCTGCTGGGTTTCCTTAGACAGAAAATATTTGACCAATCTGTGTGTATGGTTTGATTGCATTGACTTTGTAAATTGCCTTGAGAAGACTTGTGTTGTGAATTGGTGATATATAAATAAAACCGAAATTAATTGAATTGCTGTAGAATGTAGAGTGTGATATATACAATATAATGAAGGTTTGGCAATTAAACAAGTTGAAATGGCAAGGACAAATTTATTTAATAATCATATTAAGAGTAATAATTAGTAAATTTTGCCACTCGAAAACCACACATCACTTATTACCATCAGAATCAAATTTGGCAAATACCTGGTCAAGTAATTCCGCTGTTTTCCAAAAACTTATTTGACATTTTGTGGTTTTGCTGTTTTTTCTTCTTGACTTTCTCTATGTTTCTTCCTTTCTCAGTTTCAACTCTTACGAACCACAAGGTGCTCAGTTGCTGGGAATGCTCGGTCCTTTTCCCTTTGCATTAGATGTCAGTCTCACAAGATTCTATCCAAGTAATAAAGTGGACAAATGCAATCTGATTAAAAAGGTTAACGTACTATTGAGAGGTGGAATAAATGAAATGTGTGACATGCCTTTTGTGTTAAGTAGCTACTTACTAGAGATCAGTTATTTGTGCTTTATAGAGAGGGCTCTGCTCCTCAGATGGAACTGCTGTGTCTGTAGGTGTTAGCTGTAGTTACAAAGGATGGAACCATTTTTACCAACATTGGTGAGGGGCAAGGTAAAAAAGCCTTTTTTTTTTTCCTAGATGAGTGGTTGACATCCTCTGATTATTTATGGTGGGACAAATCAAATCTACTCACCATTCCAGGAATCAGAACAAAACATTCAGAAACAGCCTTCAGTATTAATTCTCTGCAATAACGTTCTGAGAACTGTAAGACTGCTTCTACCCTTAGCTCCTTTAAAACAATGTTAAAAACCTTTCTATTTGCCACTGCTTACCCATAGTAGTTTATTTATTGAGTTCTAAACTCTTTTTAGTGTATTATTTGATGTTTTTTAAGTTTGTTTTTATTAAATTCTATGTACAAGCACTTTGATTTGCCTTTGGAGACAATGTGCTGTACAAATAAAGTTGCCTTGCCATGTTTCCATGTATTTTGAGTCATGTCAAATAAACCTTTCAGGTCAAACCATGTGAGACAAACCATGCAAAATAATTACGAGCAAGAGTAATGTGTGCCTTTCATTGCCTTCAGCAAGAGGCACCCATGCTAAGTATGCACAATAGTAAAATATGTGCCGTAATGCCTTTGGCTGTGAGGGTCAAACTCTGCCTGGGCTCTCCTGTTTCACAGATCTTTTGTGATGTTGATGGAAAAAATCTCAAGGCTTGATTATGGAAGGAAGACTGTTTGGTTTAGGAACTTTTTGCAGATAATGTGGTTCTGTTGGTGTCTTCAGGCCATGGCCATCAGAAATTCCTCTCTGATATCCTGTTAAAAACAAGCCTCTTAGTTGAATTGAAATATTTTTTTAATCTAAATCTGTCAGGGGCATGGATGTTCTCCATCCACTGTAATCACCCCATTCAGTTTTAACATTAGTGAAAAAGCTATCCATACAAACTTAAAAATAAATCTGGTTAACATATTTTTACTGAGGTAAAAATGGGCCTCACTTGGGGTCTTTTGGGACTTCTGACTCAGTTTTGCACCCAACAGTAATTTGCTATGAATCCCAACTGAATTGCAGGGAAGTTTTCAGCAATTGTATATTGGCAGAATATTTTGTCAAAAAGGTTTGAATTTGTCCAAATCCCACAAAAAAAGGACTTTTCCTAGAAAATTGTTTTCCTTCCCAGTTCATTAGCTAGTAACAGTATATTTTGTAAATATGTATTTATCTGATCAAAATGTATGAATAAAGTCCCATGTGTCTGAATTCATCAGTCATTTCTGTCGTATTACAAGATCAAGGACTTATCCAGACACCAAGAGTGGGACATGAAGAACTGCCAAACTGTATTTTGAGGAAAATTCATTGATGTGTGGCAATGACACTTTAGTGTTAATTAGACAGTGGTGAGATTGCTTGATCCAGTGATCCAGCAGCCAACCACAGTCTGGTAATCAGGTCACGCAGATTGATATGATAATCCCAGGGGCACAGCATGAAAGAAAAGGCTAACTCTGCATTGGCAGGGTGCGAGCCACGGATGTAAGCGGGAAATATCCTTCTTAAGTTAGAATCCTTTTCAGGCCTTGGAGGGCAAGTTGAGTACTGAGAAGAGAGAAAAGTGAAGGGAGAAAAAGAAAAAAAATCATTCCCCTCATATTGATAATAATCTTGGCTGCTGTGAAATTTTACTTAGTTGCAAGAAAAAAAGGCTGAATCTTGAAATACAAAAAAAGATAGATTACATTTTGTTTCATGACAGAAGATTAAGCAGTATTTCTGGATCCTATCTTAACCAGAGTAAAGGTGGTGGAACAAAAAGTAAAAAAAGGAACATTAAGTGATAATAATTTACAGTTTAGCTGAAGAAAAACTGAACGGCCCCAAACTGTCTATCGCTTATGCAAGGTTCCCTTCGAGTGAACTATTTCTTGTTTCTTGATTTTGTATTTGCTTTGAAGTATCTGCTCATGTTGTGATCCAAGCTTTAAATCTGGTTTCACAGGTACAGATTAAAGCCTTTTTTAGTGATGCGTAATTCTGTAGTCAGAAAAAAACTAATCAAACACCTATGATGCTAATCGCAGATATTTTTTGCACGGCACATTCATAACATGATCCTGCTGTGCTTAGACATCTTCTTAAATGGAGGAGTGTAGGTCTGAAGAATACTTTAAAAATTAGTGTTTTTAATGAACATAAATTGATTAAATAACTTTACACAGACTTGCAGGTCAGTCTTTTAGCATTAAGAAGTTAAGTCAAGTTAAAAGGATTGGGTGGTATCTGAGCATAATAGGTTGATTTCAACTGGGTTGCCAGGTTTGATTGAAGGTAAAGGTGTAATGATCTTGACACTGGTGCTGGTCTGATGTGATCACTCATTCCACTCACCTGCCCAGCTCCACCCCTGCTGCAATCGACTCTTACCCGCTCCACCTGCATCTGCCTCTACTTAACCAGTCTAAAGCCCTCTGGTTAGAAAGATCCAGCGTTCACTTTGTTTGCCTGCCTGATACTCGACCTGTTCTTCCCTCCGTTACCGAGCCTGCCTGATCCCACTCTGACTCTGTCTGTGACTTCTGATCTGCTCTGCCTCTAGACTTCTGAGTCTACCTGCCCTGGACTGCCAACCTGTGTTCTGACCCCCCTCCCCCCTCCTACCAGTGAGTACCTGTGCCTGTCTAACCTCTGTATGCCTCTGAGCCCAGGCTGTAACCAGACCCGGACTGAAACCTGACCTCGCTCTGGATTGCCCCTTTTGGATTGTTACTGGCTCTCCGCCCTCCCGGCCCCGACCACGGATTGTCCCCTGGATTACGTACCTTGAAAGCCCCGCACAATCTATCTGCCTGTCAGTGCCCCAAAGCCCTGGCGGCCCCGGATCTGTAAGCTCCGGCCCTGCTCTTCGATCACAAGCCAACACTGTGAGTTCCCGGCTCCAACACTCCAGGAGTCCCAGTCCTAGCACAGACGAACGCTACGGATTGCCGTGCTTACATTCTCAAATAAACAGCATTTTTAACGTCACTGACCTTGATTACTGGGTCCAGCCTCGATCCATTACAGAATGTCCATCCACCCATCTATTGTCTTCTGCTTATCCGAGATCAGGTCGCAGAGGCAACAGGTACAGGACAGAAACCCAAGCATCCCTCTGCCCAGTGATACGCCTCATCTCATTCTGGGGGAACCCAAAGCATTCACAGGACAGAGGGGATATGTTGTCCTTCCAGCAAGTTTTAGGTCTTCCAAGAGGTCTCTCCTCCCAGTGGGACTGTGCCTGCAAAACCCTCCAGAGAAAGCTCATTTTGGCTGCTTATATGCAGGATCTCATTCGTTTGGTCATGATCCATACCTCATGACCATAGGTGAGGGTCGGAACATAGACAGACCTGTGAATTGAGAGCGTTGCTGTTTGGCTCAGCTCTTAATTCACCACTACAGACTGGAGTAGCGCCTGCATTACTGTAGATATCTACATTACTTTCCAAATCTGTCAGTCCATCCTACCATCACTTGTGAAAAAGACACCAAACTCCTCTGCTTGTGGATGAGTCATAATGTGTGTACCAGTATTTTTTGCTAAACCAAAAAAAAAAGGTGTCTGCCCTACTTTTGCATTTTGACAAATGAAATATAGATTAGATGCTACAGCCATTAGCTATTACTTGTCAATTTTTGCCATGGTCAGTTAAATTAAAAAACTACTGTTTTATGTTACACAATAAGACACCATCAGATCCATGGCCATTTTGTCTTGTGGTAAAGTTATATTCAATACTAAATTTTTATGCATTAATATGAACATACATAAAATAGCTAATATCTCAACACAGGGAATTACAGATGGATTTTTTTTTAAATAACAGATTGTTTGGTTATTTTGACAGCAGAAGTAGATGTTTACTTCAGTATAAAGTATAGATCACCAGAAAATAACGGTTGTCCAGGTTGTTGGTTCTGGTCAGATATGTAACGGCAGCTATATCCATTCATATATAGCAGTTTCTCTTTTTACAGTGCTGTTAGAACAATGGCCTCCTTTTTTGATAGAACAGAAAACATATGAAATTATATGAAACTATAGCAGTTTATTTCATAAACATTAACCCAAAATCAATCAAGTTTTACACAATCTACAATATGCATTGAAATAACATATGAATGAGATATATCAAATGATGGATCTTTATGGTATAGTCTGTTTTAATAAATTATAAATGAAAGAACTGGAATAGTTCCATCATACAGTCCAGATGTGCGTAGGCAGTGTGCATTTTAGCTCCCAATTTGTCTCACAGTTTACATTAAAATCTGAGTATAGTTAGTAGATATGTCAACATAGATACCAACATACTGGGGGTATAGTGCATTCGGTTTTCCGCATATCATTTCAAAGGCTAATGAGCCCTCATTATGGGAAAGAGACACACAGCTGCGACAAAAACACAATGTCCAACACAAAAATGGAAACAAATGAATAAGAGGGAGACACACAGTCAGAGAAGGAGGCATTATCAGAGCGTTTTAGACAGCATGTAACCGAACGAAACGGCTTCGCTTCAGAGAAGGCTGCCTTGACCTTTTCAGTATTCATCACCAGATTGCATCTCCAAGCTCCTAAACCAATCAGCACAGTAGAATTTCCAGGTCAGCATATCCTCCTTGAAGCAAAAGGTCAGCACAGAGGAACCGGGGTCCATCATAACTTGGAAGACAGTGCATGGCCAAGAGGTTTATCTACCTGGCAAATGACATATTACCTTACTGCAGCTTAAGTCCACTTAAGTCAGTGGCAGAGCTACTTTGGCTGACAGCAGAAAAAGGGGCTTTTCATCAAAGAAAAGTGCTGCTTCCAGGTATGTCAACCTCGATTCAGAAGGAGATGATAAACACTGTGCATTCTGCAAAAAAGCACCTTGTTATTTGGATCATCTTGAAAAAGACTGATTATGTTAGTGCACGACCTGTAATATGTAAATATGCTGGATCAGGTTCAAAGGGGAATGTAAGCTTCTTTTTTGCTGCTATAAATCCGTATATTACAAGATTGTTATAACTTGCGGTACATAAAGATGAACTGAACCTGTACGGTATCAAAAATCAATGGTTTTGATTGAACATTAAAATTCCTAAATCTTTTACATCCATTATGCTTGGAGGAGTGCAAATCATGCATCTATCACACAATCAAGGATTAGGTAGGTATTAACACGTAAACAGGAAAGCCACCATAGGATAACTACTGAATAATCTTGACCATCGCATATAGAAATATGTTAGATTTTAAAATGCACTGTTGGATCAAATAACATCTGCTTAGCTCTCAAGCTTTAGTTCATATCAATGCAGTTATCAAGTAAGGGTTCATGAAGAAATTAAAGGTTGAAGAAGTGAAGGTGATGATGCTTTGACACCATCCTGACCACATGGCTCCAGTGATCTCCATCAATACATGTGCACCTTTAACTCTAACTCAGAAAGAATTGATCAGAATTGTAAAATCAAAGCGCACAGAGTAGAAAACACAGGCGTGTAAGGGTTCAGGTTTATCCACCATTGCCTGAGCTAATACCAGAATTAGAGCAGAAGTGTGAAGCAAATTTGTTTCTATTTTGCTGCTTTTTTTTTTTACCTCTGTCAGAGACACTCAAACACAGCTATGTTTCACATAATAAGACAGGAATCAAAGCAAGTCTTTATAACATATCAGTTCTGGAGTTTGTATAATTTAAGTCACATTGCATTATAAATTAGGTTATTGTATTAAATATGTTAGCATTTCTCCACAGTCATAACCATAATGCAACATCAGTCACAAGTTACAGCTTAAGATAAATGAAAATTAAATCTGGCATCTGTTCCTGCACTCTTCTCTTCCAACATTTGCCAGCAATTGCCATGTAATGCAAAGTGTAAACACTATCTGTGATTGTCAAGTAGGTTGTAATCAAAAAACATAGATGGGGGAGAGAAGAAAGATAAAGCTTATACTAAGACCACCCAAGGGGATGGGACAGAAATATCCTGTCACAAGTCAATTCCTCACATTGTTGAATCACAGCACGAGCGACGAAATGAACAGGCTCTGTCTTAAGAACACAAAGAAATAATGGCAATGACAATTCAATTTAAATAGAAACATAGTGAAAAAAAGGGAATGGAAATATGGTAATGAGGTGTGTCTTGGAAGTTGTGTGGAGTATAACTAATGATTAGAGCAGAATAGGAGGATATTTGATGAGGATTTAAGTTTTACTTATCACTTGACAGCGTGTTTAATTACCAGGACATTAGTCAGGGAAGGAGCAGTAGTTCTGAAAAAAAAAGATGTAACTCAAGGAAATGACTGTTCTTTTCTATCTCCCAGACATGTACAATTGAGTGGGTTCTTAAATGAACGCCTTTGTCACTGTAAGGGTATTTCTGAAGCTGACTTAGAAGCTAAAATTGGTTGACTGCTACATCTCAAGATTGTTTCCCTTCAGTGCCTTCCAAAAATATTCATACCCTATAACTTTTTTTTTTACATTTGTTTCTTACAGTATAATCAAATACTGTAGTTTATTTTATTGATGTGACATAATAACTCCACAGAGCTCTCTCTCTTTCTCTGTCTCTCTCTTTCTCTCTTATTTACTTACGAGTGAATTTCTCCATTGTGAGATCAATAAAGACTATCTTATCTCTTATCTTATCTTATTTTTATATATATATATATATATATATATATATATATATATATATATATATATATATATATATATATATATATATATATATATATGAGAGAGATACATAGATATACAGTAGATAAATAATGCTTTTCATTTAAAAGTGCCTATTAGAGCACTCAATGATACCGTACAGAACAAGCAGCATAATAACAATGAATGTAAACAATAAAAGTTACAGTGAACTGGGAGTCACAGAGAGTATGCACTTTTTAGCAGATAGGTTTTGGGTTTAGACTTGAACTGGTAGAGGATGTTGGTATTGCGGATGTTTGGGGGAAGAGAATTCCAGAATTTGGGAGCAGAGCAAGGAAAAAGTTTTACTCCCCATGGTGCTAAGGTGGAAGGACGAACACTGAACACATCAACATCTGAGATGTGTATGTGTATATATACCCATATACACATATGGGTATATATACACATATACATAAACATATTTTTGCACATATACATGGACAAACAGCTTTTGCAGAGCCTGTTCCACCAGGTTCTGCAAAAGCTTTTTCCCTTTTGTCATCAGATTGTTGAACTGCTGAAGCTATAAACTGGACTCTCTACCAC
Source organism: Fundulus heteroclitus (assembly GCF_011125445.2). NCBI lineage: Eukaryota > Metazoa > Chordata > Actinopteri > Cyprinodontiformes > Fundulidae > Fundulus > Fundulus heteroclitus. The sequence goes on along the minus strand of NC_046380.1, from coordinate 8,698,214 downwards.
ATTCGCATATTTGAACATTTGCATCATTGCATCATTGCATCCTTATCCAGCATTACGGATGCTGCTGAACTCTCAGTCTTTAAAATGCATTATTGCACAAATCATTTCTGCACATACAAATGTTTTTTAAGAAATACTCATCTGTACACTGTGATCGCACACTGTCTCTTTGTCCTGCATTGTTTACATTTCAATTGTTGGACTGTGAAATCACTGCTGCACTATATCCTGTAATTTACTTCATCCTGAAATCTACTGCAATTCACTGTAATTTTCAAGCTGTATGCAAACAAAATTTTGTTCTGTACACACTATGTGCATACAAAATGACAAATAAAGTTGTCTAAGTCTAAGTCTAATCTATATACATGCATAACCACATACAAATTCGTATTTATAAAAATACTTTGACATCTCAGTTTAAACTCCTCCTCTCCATTCTCATATGTTTTCAGAATTACCATTTTATATTTTCTTCTGGGCTGATGGTTTTAGTTTTTCTATTAGCCTGTTCCATTATTAAACTCCAAGTATTGAAATGCCCATACTTATTGTTAAGCAAATTGTGTTGGCTGAGGTTAAAGTTATGATTCAAAACGGGATAGTTTTATTAAGCTTTGGTGTCTTACCGGCGGGCAGGAGGGTTAATTTGGAAATGAACAATTCGCTAATCTTAAACATGCCTGCAACAACTATACAACTGCTTGTGTTCCTCAGGGATTAAATAAACAAAATACAGAAGCAGAGCGACGGTTCAGGCTTCAGTTTTACAGCTTCAGTGCTCTATGCTTTATGTTGTCACGGTCATTATATACATAGACGCCTCATTCTGTACTGGAGTACATCTTGGATTGCCGCCATATTGGATGGATTTTTCCTACTCTAGGCTAGCATAGGAGTCAATGGAAGTAATCACAGAGGGAGCAACTTTGCTCATATTTTCTGGAGCTTATGGATGCAATAAACTGCGATAACTACTTAAAGTAGATCACGCAGGGCAGATGACCATTTTGAGCTGGTACTGGTTTTGAAGATGTGTGTTTACCTGTTGAGATGGACCATAATTCCATGCTTATTAAGTTCTTATCTCTGTATTTCACAAACTAAGGCTGAATCACATTAGTTAAGTACCCTGGAGATACAGAGTACTAGCACGTGTAAGAAGCTGTGCAAAACAAGTCTTTTTCAAGGGTCTTCAGCTCCAGCCCTAGTGGCAAACAACACAGTGTAAGACACTTGAATGACTTAGGAAGAAAAAAAAAAAAAATTTTCAAGGCCTTTACAAAACACTGTGTGTATGGATGTGTGTATGCATTGCACACAAAGATATAAAGAAATTATTGTTGGTGTGTAGCAAAGGCTCATGATAGTACATGTGAGAGAGTGAAATAAATTTAATTAGCCCATCAAACTTGCTTCTTTATTAAAATATAAAATGTATTAATACATACATTTATTAAGATGTAATACAACATTTCTCTTTAAGAGCATAAACAAGTACTTCAGCATTAAAGCACATATTTATTTACATATTTAATAATATGCCTGTCTTTGTTAAATAGTATAGAACAAAGTGTTTCTGTATGAAATCACATATTTATTTATACATTAATATACCTTATGTCCATATGTTAAAGAGCATAAAACAACGTATTTTAGCATGAAAGCATGTTAGTTTTTTTTTATGTGTGACTGCATCCAGTATAATAACTACATCTCTGCTGTTTGTAACAAACCACACCATGTGAGAATCGGGTAAAAATTTGGGGAGTTAGGATTTATTTTACTTGGTCATATAGCTTCCTCAGTACAAAAAAATGCACTGGGGGCGGGTGAAAGACCCATCCAAGATGGCAACTACTGTGAAACGTCAGCTACAATAGGACACACAACTCTATGGGGCGTCTACGTATATATTAAATATCGATGATTACAGATGACATAAGTTACTGAGGTAAGTGTGGGAACAGCTGATGATGACTTTGGTTTGTTATTACCATCCCCCTGGTGGGCTGGAGGTATAGTGCAGTTTTCCTGACAACTTCTCCACATGCCATTAGGCTTATTTAAACAGATTAGCCACAGCCTTTCAGAGCAGTGGAAATGGAAAACAAAAATTACCTTGCATTTCTTTTAATTGGTAAAAAAAAGTTTTAGGTATTTAAATATATGGACATTTGGTAGAATTGGGGCTCTAGGAAAGTAGGTTCCCCAAAATATTGACTCAGGAGGACAATTCAAAAGAATTCTACACATTTCAGATGTTCATTTGTAGTATTGTGTTGAAAATCATGGTTTCATTCTACTTCATATTCATGCGCTGCTTTAGGTTAGTTTGTCATTAAAACCCAGCTAGATACATTGAAGTTTGTGGCAGTAACTTGACAAAATCTGAAAAAGTTCCAGGGGTGTGAATATTTTTGGAGGTACTGCAAAATCTTGATATCAAAAGAGGGCTTAACGAACATAACTGTGCGGAGTGTGGAGGGTTATCTTTTAATTTTTTGTTGTTTGTTTTTTTCTTATGGAGGGTTGATGTGAGGACTTTGCTTTTATCATCCTGACTTGCTACACAGAACTGACTTCCATCATGACAATGTTGAGGATGATAACTTGCAGTAAAGGTTCATCCTTTGCCAAATATACTTAATGCATTTCTGCTGCTCACTGGTTCTAATGGTCAAGAATGGCTACTAATACTCTGCTGTTGGCTATTTAATCACACAATCAATCTTACCAGTGACAAAGGCTCCTTAGCCACACTTGGCAAGAACATATCTGCCTGCAATCTCCACCACATTTCCCCCGTCAATAGAACAGAAGAACTGGTGAAGAGGGGAAGGAGGCGTGTGGAGAGAAAGCAGACGAGAGGAGTGGAGATGGAGAAAGGCGAGCGGGAGGTGGCGGGGGTGTTTAATCTACTGATTCAATTCCTGCCAATGCCCGTCACTCTGCCTCTCTGTCAGGAGGGCAAATGGAGCATGCAGCCAAAAACACTCAGACCAAATCACATTTTCTCTCAAATTCTCACTCTCTCTTGCATCTCTATATCTATCTCTCACTTCATCCCTCACTCTCCACTATTCTTCATATCTCCCTGTTGCATTTCCCTCAATTTTTGTCATCTACTCCCTGACTGATTCCTGCATTACTCCACACAAGCGCCAACAAAACAAAACTTTGAAGACAAGTACATACAATAGTGCTTGAAATTAAAGAATCCTCAAAAGTTTTCTAAATTTCTGCATATATAATGTATGATTCTTCCCTGGCCTCTGGGTCTGGACAGGGCTTGTCTCCTTCGGACGGCGTCAGCTGTATCGAAGAGAGCTCATACCAGCTGAAGATTCCTCAAGACGGAAAATGGTCAACGCCTTGCTGGACCCTCCCTTTGGTCGTTGGGTTGACAGAGGAGATCCTAGGATTTTAGTCAAGTTGAAAGCACACAACCAAGAGGAAAACAAATCTGTTTTCCCCCTTTCTGTCGACAGACGTGACGCGTCGAATTGTCTCTAAGAGTATGAATTACCCCCCTTTTTGGGTTAACAACACAAATACTTAAGATACGTTATGTTCCTTTGCTTGTGGTTAATGACTGATTCCAACTTAAAGGTTGTTAACATTTACTGGTGACAAGTCTACTTTGGTCTTACTACTGACTTTATAATCATTAAAGGTATACTATGCAACCGGGGTTGATTTTCCAGCGAGGCTCCCCCCAGAGGGTGAAAGTAAAAGTGCACTGTCATAAAGATGCTCAGCTGTTCTGGTTTCCCCGTCAAGCCAGGCGCGGTTGTTTTGAGCTTAGCAGACAGGCGAACGCAACGAAAAGTGGAAAAAACGGCAGTACAAACAATGACTAACACAGTGAAGGTATGAACATCAAGCTTCCCGCAGCGCTATCTTGGCGAGGCGGCCACCGCCGCCGCCTCGCCAAGCCGCGGCCGCCGCCGCCGCCTCGCCAAGCCGCGGCCGCCTCGTCCGTTTTATTATTATTATTATTTTTTTTTTTTTTTTATGTTGGCGAGACGCTACCGCCACCGCCTCGCTAAGCCGCAGCCCCCGCCGCCGCCTCGCCGCGGCCGCCGCGGTAGCGTCTCGCCAACATAAAAAAAAAAAATAGTTAAAAAAAAAATAATAATAATAATAATAATAATAAAACTCGATATGCTTGCATGTTTATTTGACGTTAACACGCGGTTCTTTGTTGTTGCTTTTGCGCGTGCATATAGTGAATGGCAGGGCAAAAACACATGGAGTTCCTGCTGTAAAGCAAGACTTCTGTGTGTGCGGGCCGTGAGCTCCTGCAATTGCAAGTGCGGTATTTCCCCCACAGACCCCCAGGGCGGCCGAGAAAACCTTTGTTCGACCTGAAATGACTCATTTAATCATCCAAAACGGTATGGAACACATTAATTAACTGAAAAATGTTGCATAGTATGCCTTTAAAGGCTGGTAGTCCTTAGTCACAACCATTTGAAAAAAAAAATGTTGTTGCTTTCCTTTGATTAGAATAACATTATCAATTATAATATCCAATTATAATTATAATCAATAAAGTTAAATTGTAGAACAAATGGACTTGCTTGATTTGTGTCATTTTACATGTTCAGATTTCTAACATCCTTTTGCCGTGTTTTGAGTTCTCCATTGTAATTTATGAGTCAACTATATGATATGGTTCCTCTTTGACCTGAACTATTATAAATTGAATAACTTTGCCTTCCAAAATTATTCATATGTTTAGCAATGTAACAAAGGGATTTGTCCTAAGCCCTCTTCAGACAACATCCATCCTGTCAGTCATCATATTTAAGAACAAAAATTATAATTAAGGTTTTTACCTGGATAATTCTCATTTTCCCATGCTGATATCATCCATGGATCATCGTAATCTTTTAAACCTTACAGCTTATTTTAGTCAAGTTTGATGTAATATTGTTTTAATCTCAACTTTATAAAAGTCCAGCATGTTATCTTCTGTCAGAAAAAACAAATCCCCAGTATGCTTTACCTTAAGATTTTGCAATGCTCTTTCTATTTTGTATTAAAGCATTAGCCTAGTGTTGATGGTGTGACTCCTGGTTATTAAACATACAGTGACTTGACTCAATGCAGGGACAAAAAGATAAAACAATCTTGTTGCAGTGGCTTACTGTTTTTTTCTGATTTTAAAACTTTACCCAAATTGGCCTAAAGCTCACTGTACCATGTAATGAAGCACACTACTAAGCTTCTAGATAATTAACAACCCTCCTTAGAACCTGATTGAAAGGCTTTAGATGTGATTGAAAAATTGTGATACATTTTTTTTCTACTCTTATGAACAAACTGAATTTTGGGTTGAGTTTTTTTCTAATTGTGTCTAAACTCTGGAATACTTCCCCAATGCATTTTCAGGTTTGCCTTTTCAACCTTCTGTGTGTAGCTGTTACTGAAGCTATTTTTCATTTCATTTACTCTCCTTTATGTGTTGGATGACACCTTAAACAATGACCCTGGTATAAGACAAAAAAAAAAGAAAAAACACGACAAGGTTGGATGACTAACAGGACACACCCGAAAGGGCGCATTGTTTGTCTATTTCTTGTCAGATCTATCAGTTCATTGTGTTACTCATAAATCCACCAAATGAGTTAATCAGTGACCCACAAATCTAACAGCAAACATTGAGACTGTAATTAGTAAAATGTGTCTCACAGTAACATCTTTTTCTGCATTCCGCTAGCGATAAAGCAGCTTTATTCATCCTCCTACCAGCTTACTGAGTTGACACATTAGCAGACATGCCTTATGTTCTGCCTTTTTCTCTCTCCTCCTTTCATCGTCGCAGAGCCTACGGCTGAGAAAGCCGCTGTGCTGGTATAAGCTTTGTCACCCCCACACGGGCCCCCTGGCTGGCCAGCTCTCTCTTCAGTCCTCTCATTTACACCCAGCATAATTAAGAGCTTCGACCTTAAAAAGTGGATAGCTCTTGTAGAAACTACTCCCAGAGGATTTCACACTGGAGATGCCAAAGCAGCTGAGGGAGTGAAGTCAGATACAACCATGCAAACTTTCAGTAAGTGAGACTTTCTTGTCTGGAGAAATTACAGAATTATGCAAGAGATCCAACATGTGAGCAAAGTAAGGCTGCATTTTTTGAAGTTAAGTTGTTAATGTTAATTTCCTGTTAGTGATTAAATGGCAAGTTGTGCATGCCAGCAGAGGTACAAGGAAACCTTACCTTAACTAACAAATACTCTGAGTAGACGTTGCATTTTAGAGCTTGACCATAAGACTTTTTAATGGGAGTTTAGGGAGTTTTGAGACCATACATTAACAATTTAGCAAAAAGAAATCTGAATTTTTATGCCACATTTTGTATAAGTCAGGAGTTCTGGGTTTATGATAGATCATTTTGTCTTTGCTGATAGGGAAAAAAGTTAAAAAACGCAGAGTAACAAAGCTGAGTATTAAGCTGGTAATAAAGGATAATAAAACATGCATTGTAATATAATTCACATTCCCAGAAGATTTTTTATATTTGTCATATTAAAATCACATAATTTATTGGAATGGTATGCTCTTAATCCACTCAAATTAATATAAGTAGAAAGAAAAATATTTTTTTTTTACAAAAGTTCTATTCCCCCATGTTTACTCTGATACACTGGTTCTGCTGTCTGCAGATCCTGCGTGTGTTTTTGGGCTGTCAGTCTCTGTTGTTAAGCATGTCTGACAGGCTTAATCATCTCGAGATGCAGCCGATCAAAGGCTCTGCAGGAGGCAATATAAAGGAGTGGTTGAACAAGAGGAGGATTGGCTGGTAGCTCTCAACACTTTTTGTGGCAATCAGGCTCCTTGTTGCTGGAAAAAGTCTCTACTGTAAATTTCACTCACCTCTCAGGAGCCCCCTTTTCCATCAAAAGGCATAGGATTTAACCCCCTGGGATTTATTTTATCCCGGTAATAGGATCCTGGGTAATTTCTATACTTTCTGTTTCCATTGCTATGAAAGACTGGAAAAGATTTAAATCACGGTTCACGATGTAATGGGAAATGGTGAAGAAAACAAGAAAGAAGAAACCAAAGAACAAACAAGCAAAGCCAAACTCAGAAGCCCATACAATGCTTTTTGTTCACAAAAGCAAGATGGAGAACTGGTGTATGTCTTCTTCCTTTGGTCCTTTCTTGATCATAAAGAACTGAGGTGAACAGATTTCTGAAAGGAAAGCCATGACGACGGTGCACATTGCTATTGGGTATCGGTTGACCAGCAACACTGACAGGGTGGGTAGAGGCACACTCAGCTCTTCTACTACATCTTCACAGCAGCAAGGCACGGTAAATAACTCTTGCTGCGTGCAATTTCTTTCTTCCATCATAAAAAGCTGAAATCAGGACATGTCTGAGGAGAGCCTGTGCTGGGGAAAGGCCACCCAAAACAGGGAGTGTCCCTGTTCTGGTCACCCAAGCTTGAACATCAATCTCATATAAACTAGAAAACAAAAACATCATGCAGGTCTTAAACATGGCAGATGAGCAGAAATCAGAGCACTGAATGAAAGACTCCACCAATCATTGTTGTTTAGTATATTATCCCGGCCCTCAACAATCCCTGGGTAATCAGAAAGTCGTACTCCCTGACGAGGATGTTTTGTCAGGAAAAGTAAGGTCCTCAAAACTTGAAATTACTTGGACAAAGTTGTGTTGAAAAGTACGAAGAGCTTTCAAAGTCCTGGTTGATGGCCTAATGTCCCTTCTCGGGAATAGAGACTATTCCCTCCCATGGACTAGATCCTGCGCATCCTATCTACTGCCTGCTAAGGTTATCATGCTCCATACTTACCTTCTACTTTCTTTCCTGTTTCTTTTGTCAGCTGCTTGGATAAAGCTTGCCAGGAACCTTCCTGAAAATTTCTCACGTGCCTGACTGCCCTCTACCTGCTTCTCGTCTGCACAGAGAAGGCTGCAAACACACCAAGCATACAGCACCACCTTCATCTCATCTGGCAACCACAAACAGTCAGATATATAGCTCCCTCTTCCTCGGGGTTCCTCTAGAGGCTGCAAAAGAATCAAAAATCGATACTTCATACAACAAGGAAATTGACTTCAGTTCCTCTCTGCTCTCGATAAAGACATTTTAAGTACAATATACAAAAAAAGGTAAATATAAATATTTTTTTCTCGTAAACATACACATTTTAAGAAAGGAGTAGACAAGTTAGCTTGGTATCTATCTGGGTACTCGGGCTGCTAAGTGTTCGTCAGATTGACAGCCCGGGGTAAGAAACTGTCTTTGTGGTGTCTGATCTTAGCAAACAGCACTTTGTAGCACTGACCTGAAGGTAAGAGTGTAAACAGTTTGTGTGCAGGATCTGTGGAGATGTTAACTGTCCATTTTCTGACACTAGACCTCGACAACTCCTGAATGGAGGGAAGATCCGTCCTGATTATCCTCTCTGCAGACCTAAACTTTTGGAGCATTCTGAACCTGTCCTGTTTTATGGATATGCCGAACACAATAATGGACAAACATCGGACATATGGATACTGGCAGTGTAGAAGATGACCAGCAACTTCTGTGGAAGGTTAAACTTTTTAAGTTAGGAAATAGTCTCTGTTGGGCCTTCTTCCGAACAGTGCTTATGTATGAGGACAATCACAGGTCCTGAGAAAGGGTGGTTTCTAGGAACAGATCCACATCAGACTCAGTGTTGTTGAGGATGGTAAGGGGAAACAGTGCTGGGGTGTTTGCTGAAAGTCCACCATTATCTCTACAATCTTGAATTTTCCCTTCCTGTTCTCTATGCTGGCGGATACATTCTCTCTCCTCTACTTTCACCTCTTCATCCCCGGTATCTGCCCTGCTTCTGCTTCTATCAATCTTTTTGGAGCATCTGTTTACATATCCTCCAAAATGTAAATTATGGATCTGATCAGCTGGACTCTCAATGCAATTAATCAAATTTTCTCGACAAGAAGAATGGGCAAAGGAAAGCCCTCGTGCCCCGGCGGGATATTTGCAGCTGGACACACGGTGGACCAGGAGGATCATGTGTCTGTGATTTTGTCAGTCGAGGATGTTTAAAATGCGTTCAGAATTGGATTTATAATAACTATTATTAGAATCTGGCCTCCCTGTGTTGGCCTTGAGAGGCTGAATGTCTTCATTTCTCATAGATGTTATGTAAACAAGGCATTTGTGACCTGGAACAGAGCGCCACTAAACTGCCTGATAATGTCCCTTCACTACCAATAACTTTGGCTGTGATGGCTATCTGCCACAATTCAGAGACAGACACTAACACACGCACACACACAATTACACTAAAACACACAGGCAAACACTGCCTTTGCTGTGCTTTTTCCTTTATTCTGCTGATTTCTGTTTAGCTGTAGTGTCAGAATGTAGTGTTTTTGTAGTTCTTGAATGATTTGTTCAAGAAAACGAATCATTTGAGTGAACGAACTGAACCGAATCACTTCATTACCTGATTCCTACATTTCTCAGTACAGTTGAGGAGCAGGTTAATGCACCTCTCGGTCGGTACTGGACAGAGCAATGAAACCATGGTCAAAGGAAACAGAAGAACAAGTAATAGCAGGACAGACACAAGAGATTGCATATTATATATATGTATCACAATATATTTTATTTGTTTAGTGTCTTGATTTTTTATATTTGTTTTCATTTCCTTTCTATATTCTTGACGTAGGCCACACACAGATTCAAATCTGTATATAATATATAGTCTATCTTGTCTTTCCTGCTATTCCTCGTTCTTCTTCTGTCTCCTTTGCCCACAGTTTCATTGCTCTGCGTCTGTTAAGATGAGGGGAACTGGGACAACATGCATGTGTGTGTGCACGCAAGTTTGTTTTCATGTGGCTTGACTGGTGATTGTTAGATTGGAGAAACAGATACCATTCCCTGTGGCGTGTCCCCTGTAGAATGAATCACTCTGGGCGTGTTCAGAGTCATGAGCGGCGAAGTTCCAGTACTGACCAAGACGTGCATTGACCTCCTCCTCAATTGTACTGAGAAATGTACGAATCAGTTAATGTAGTGATTCGGTTCAGATCGTACACTCAAATGATCTGTTCTTTTGAACGATTCATTCAAGAACTACAGAACACTAGACATAACCCTTTTTAAAAGTTCTTGTGTCTCAGTTTCAAAGTTGAGAAAAGGATGCAAACTGTAATTTAAAATATGCAGATAACAAAATTCAGATGAATTATTTTTTATTTTATTCCTCAGTTGAAAAGGCTAGCCCTTTTTAAAGCACTGATAAGTCATCACTCTGTGACTTTCTTTATCGTGCATTTTATTTTAACATAAGAACAGACAACAAATGTAAAACATATTAGCTGAAATGCAATGTCCAAAATAGAAAAAACATACACAGTCAGGTGAAAGAGATTAAAGAAGTGACCCTTATTTCCCACAGGAGCACTTACATCCCATCTCTCTTCACCCCCACTGCCCCCCCAAATCCCACCTGAATACACTATCATTGCTGAGACGGCAACCTGGAGGATTGGATGTAAAAATCCCAGTGAGAGACGAAGAGACCCTGGCACCTTAGAATTTCTATCACCTTGATGGGAGGCAGTTTTTCCTTAAGCGGGGCCACAATATCTGCGATTTTTCAAGGACAGGGAGAGGATGGTGGAGATGTAGGGAGACTGATAGGTTTTGACAGTTCAATGTCCTTTGTAGGAAAACGTGTTAAAATCTGAACACACACAGTAAAATAAAACAGAAAATTCTCACATAAATCTAACTGAGCATTGGTTAGAGACTAGCAGACAGTCTATGCCATAGAGGACACGTGGCTTTAAATGACTATTCATTGTGAAATCACTTCCTAAAAAACACAGAAAAGTTTTTGACACTACATAACGGGTTAACTGTTAAGCATATAAAAACTTAATTTACTCTTCTGTCAAGTTGCTTTCTAGAATTGTTTTAAAACCATCGACAAGTCCATTCACTTAGTCATTCTGTTCCAAGTATGGTACTAAACTTTGTTTTTAACATTTGGAAAAGTTGGAATTTATGGATTTTGCAGATTCTGCAGAAGTCTTGCTCTATGCTGAACAGGATATCTGCCAACAACAAAGAACATTTCCTTCTCTGCTTAGTGAATTTCATCTGCTTTCTTCAAATTGCTGCTATAAACTAAGTTTCTGTTTAGTAAGACCTAACGTAGTAACAAAGAAGCCAGCTTTCTGTTGGGTTTGCAGAAAAACCTAATAGATTTGTAAATCATGCATGGTCTGCTGCTGAAAAAAAGAAACATATTTCTCTCGATGCACAATCAAAACAGGATTAAGTTTGTGTAATCTGGCTGGAGGAATTTCATGTGGTCTCATTTGGCCTGCAGTTTCACCAAATGTATCTGAACTAAAATAGATTGTAGTGCAACAACCACTTGCAATCTGTTTGGTTATTTGAGTTATTTTTTAGAGAGTATGTTGATGAAAAGAAATAGAAAAAAGGAGACACACGTGATGTGCTCCAGTCTTTTAAGATAGTTTCAGCCAGTCTTTTGGGACCAAGCTGTGCAGTCAGGTCATTATCTTCTTAAGCTGGCCTAAGCATCCCCCGGTCCAGCACTTGTTAGTTTACCATCAGGGCTAGAGGGGGATGTCAGAGGCCAGTGGAACTGTTGAGCTGGAAGTCCCCTGCTTCACGGCTTGTTGCTCCCACCTCTGTGACCAACAGCGCGGGGCACATGGCTTCGAGCAAGGGCACAGAGAGCTCTGTGGAAATGTGTGCTTGTGGTGTGTGTTTGTGTGGGGGTTAACAATGGCGCTGGTGCACAAGTTACGCTGCACACACATAGTGCATCTGTCCTCTCTAATTAATCTCTTTGTAGCATAATTAACGAACTACCCCAAAGGTGGATTACATCACGGCGGTACCTACACATAAAAGCTTTTCATGCTCCCCAAAAACAAAATCTGTGTTATATATTTTATCTCTTTAGCTATGCAAATGAAAACCCAAATAAGCACAAAGACATTTTCAAATGCATTCATCAAAAAGTAAGGTGCATCAGCCCAGATGTGTAATTCATGACACACACCTGTTTACTCGACAGCTCCCCCTCTCACTCTCTCTTTGCTTTGTATTCTGCCATCTTCCTTTGCCATGCTATAATTATTCATTACAGCGGCCTTCAATCTGCTGTGACAGACCTTCATTATGATGAAGTGGGCTTTGTTTGAGTTCGCACAGCTGAAAAGTTTGAATAGGGAAAAAAAATGTTTGCTGTGTTTTAGCAGTTTTCTTTTGTTGTCGTTTCGTTTAGACATGCCAGGACACTGTGTCTAAATTAGTTCATGCTAATTAAAAAGTTTCTTTGGTGTCAAAGTCTGTCATATGAGACTGTATGTTTTGATATAATTTTTACAAATAAATCTGAAAGTTTTAACTACATAAATCTAAGGCATCATATCTTCTAATAAAACAAAATTTAGTAATTATCTTACAGGCATGACGAAAAGCTCTGCCAAAGATCAAAATGGTGTGGTAACTGGCTTCAACATTTTAATTTAACATTTTCATTTTTGCATTTTTCTCAAGTAGATTGAATCAAAATTCATTTCAAATGTTTCAAAGGATTTTCAAAGGGTCTATCAACAAAAAAACATTGGATTTATGAGAAAAAACAATATTATTCTGGAGCAGAAAGAGTGTTAACAGAGCTGTTAGCCCAAATTTGGACATAGTTGTTTAGAACTCCAGCCAGTCTTGATCTATTTTTTCTTTTCTGTACTTATTAAAGACATGCCTTCAAAATAGTTCTCAACATCTATAAGCCTGAGATGAGCTCTTTGTTCTCCTCTTGCCTGGTTTCATCATTTTCAAATCAGTTCAGAAAATGCCACAAATAATACTGAGGTTTGCAAGTTTTTAGCAAAAAGCTACAAAAAACAAATCACCTTGTATATGCTACAGTTGGCTGTCAAACTTTTTTCCTTATTACTTTTGGCATTTTTTTTCCCAGATGCAACTATAGAATCAGCAACAAATGCAGCAAATTTTTAAAAAACTGTCAAAAAAGTAAGTAAAAACAAAATTCAAACTGGTTCTTCACTTCTTTGTCTGGCAGCAGTAGACACAAACTTTGGATTTGTTCTATTTTTATCACTGAATTACTCATACATTTGAATTATGTGGCTTTCTAAAAATGGTCAGGTATGATGACAACACTGAACATGGTTCTTGCCACGCAATAGGGAATAACACATAAAAATATACAGAATAAATTAATGATGACTACATTGTTGTATATTCATATTATACCACAATTAATGAATGTGTTTTGATTGTAGGAATATATAGTAAATATACCCAAGAAGAGCTCCAATATGTTGAGCTCTGATTAAGTCCCAAACCAGGCAGCTGGGATGGAGCCATTCGTCTATGTGTAAAATTAGCATTGAGACCAAATGTCATAATATTTTTTAACCTTAAACCTAAAAATAATAAAGAAGTAAAACATATATTTAAATCACAATTAGCCAGGTAATTATAAAACACTTTTCTGAAACAAACAAAAAAAAAAACTTTTAAATTATGCTCAAAAGCACTTCCATCTTTAGATGATGACATGGATTCTGCATGGAGAACATAGGGCTGTGCACATCAGAGCTAGAACGACTGTCAGAAGTGGACCAGTAATTGCAGTTTCTTTCAGAAATCTACTAGAATTTTGGTTTTGAAATATAGTTTTTGTCACATGCAGTCATTTGCTCCTCTGGTGAGTAGCAGACATACTGAGCTTAGCACAGAAAGCCTTTAATTCACTCCACAGCTGGAACTTTGCCAAGTCTACAAGCGACTGCTCTAAGTTAGCATTTCTCCTGATTTCCTCCTACTCACAGAATAAATCCTCAAAAATCATCACTTAATTATATCAAACTGTTGCTGGAAACTTTGATAGCATTACTTTTGTCTTGAAAAGTCATTCCACAGATTCTCAAGTTTAGCATTTAACACATAATATCATCACTCTAGCAACTTTCAGCTGCATTTGCGACACCTTTGTATTCACTTTTAGCTTTCACACTTTTTTACAAGATGCTCAAATTTTGGACATTAGAAATTAACTTATTTATCCTGACATAAACAAAATTGACACAAAACTGAAAAAGTTCCACTTGGCAAACAGCAAAGTGCTCTTCGCAGTTTGAAGTAAGTGTAATAAGCAAAGCCAGCTTCCAGTACTACTTAACTTAAAGTGATAGCACCAATTAGGGTGCATTCTCAGTGGAAAGAGTTGTTAAAATTATGTCAGCATCAACTGATGACATTAGCAAGCCTGCTGGAAGCAAAACACATAATCACTACCACAAAACAAACAAATGTTCAGCTCGGAAATCTCTTGAAGTTCTTAGGATGAAAAAAAACTGGTTTGTGATTGTACAGTGTGTTTATTTGCGGAGACGTTTTACAAAGATTCATAGCTGTGGATGAAGTGTTTGATTTTCGCAGAGGAAAGCTGCTCCATCATCAGCCAATTGCACTCGGCAATAAAATTATCAGTTGGTCATCAGAACACAATGCAGGATTAAAATGCACAACCGCTCTCTCACACAGTTAAAAAAGCTTCCACAGCATCCACATTCTCAACAGGTATGTTCAATGCGAGGTTCACTCCGCAGCACCACGATTCCCTGGAAAGCGAAATGTGTGCAGTAATGAGTCGAGAGGGCAGAGTTCGGGACATGTAGGCGGTTGATCTGTATTCTCAACGAGCAGCCAGGTCTCTGGACCCCTCTCCTGGGTCACACAGATCAGACACAGCCTGCTGCTGCAGTTGCTGCATCGCAAACCAAGACTCTGGCACATTCACTTGGGGATCTGTAGTAAGGTGGAGGATGGATATAATGTTCTGAAGGCTTAATCTAAAGTTCTTTTTTAACAGACTGATTCTTCATCCATGTCTTGAATTGCTCATCAGGGTAGTTTGCTAGGGCAGAAATAGCGGGGGAGGGTAAAGACGGCTAAAATCATGCCAGCTGCGTAAGCATAATGTTGCACTAAATGGGTCAAACGAGACAGCGCTGACTACTCGCAGGTACTGAAGTGAGTGTGGGTGTTTTGTTCCTAAACCCACTGTGGGGCAACCTAAGAGTGTATTCATGTTAGCTGCTGTTTCTACCTCAGTCACGAGGAGTCTAAATACTAAACCTAACAGGACCCTGGAGATTTTCTCACTGCACCGCACATAACACAACATACTCAGATGAACACTTTTTATGTCTTGGATTTGCATCAGAGAAATATGATGAGCTTTATGGATTTTGTTTATGTCTCCTATTGGTGTAATTTGTTGTGAATCAGTTTGAAGACCTACTTTTTTGTTAGCTTACTGCTTAAACAGCACATTGAGAATATATATTTTTTTTCCCTTTTTGTGACGTTACAACCACACATGCATTTCCTTTTGATTTTACATTACAGAGCAACAAAAAGCAACACATAATTGCGACATGGAAGAAAATTCACTGATGATGGATGATGAAGGATAATGCACAGTTATCTTTTTTTTTTACAAATAAAAACAATGTGCATCCCACCTGGGTCACAATTCTTTACAACCACCTATTGCTACAATTACAGTTGTAGCTGTGTCTTATTGTGGTCTCTACAAGATCTACACATCTAGTGCATGAAAGTCTTTTCCATTCCTATTGTTTTTTTTTCTTTCAAAATAGTTCAAGCTCTCTCACACTGGATGGCTTCTTAAAGAACACTTATCCAGTCAAAGCACGGCAAGGCAAGTCTATTTTTTATAGCACATTTCAGTAACAAGACAATTCAAAGAGCTGTACATGAACAGAACAAAGAAAAGAAAACATTACAGAGGAAAGCACACTGCAGTGGAGCAGTAGCAGCAGGTCAGTATATAAAACAAGTTGGACGACAAGCTTCAATACTAGTATTCAAAGGCAACTCTAAATAAATAGGTTTTTAACCTTGATTTAAAGGAATTCAGGTTTTTTTCCAGATAAGTGGAGCATAAGGACCACTATTTTTTGGACCATAAGGTGCACCGGATTGTAAGGCACATTAAATATTCTTCGACTAGTCATTATTAAGAAGGTATTTAACTGTTAAAACACTTTTTTTTTCAATAAAAGGTTTGATATAGACCTGTAGTTCTACAGTAGTAGTTTTGTGAAAATTATTATTTTTCGACAGTGGTTTGATACTTGCTGTTTTTAGGGCGAGGGAGAATACACCTGACAGAAGGGACATTGTTATTATTTCAGTCAAATCCGACGTCATGACGTTAAAGGAAGCTGTGGGTAGAACATCAAGACAGCAGGAGGAGGAACTTAGTTGGTGTTTGATTTCTTGTAAGCTTTTGTAGTTTATTTGGCTGAATTGGGGCATTTTGTCAAGATCATTTGTAGTTGGAGACAGCTTTGGTACTGAACTTGATATGGACGCCCCTCTAATCTTTTGGATTTTCTCAGTAAAAAAAAAAAAATAGAAAATTCGTTACAGGCCCTGGTGGAATGGAGTTCAGGTGCCACAGTCACAGGAGGGTTTGTTAACCTGTCGACCGTGACAAATAAGGCACGAGCATTATTATTGTTTTGTTTATGATCTCAGAGAAGAAAGATTCCCTTGAATTTTTCAGTTGTAAGTCATATCTGTAAAGTCTGTCTTTATAGATGTTATAGTGAACCTGGAGTATAGTCTTTCTCCACCTGCGTTCAGCTTTTTGACACTCCCTTTTTTCCACTGCTAACTGGTGGAGCACTTCTCCACCTAGATTTATTTCTTCCCAGAAACATCCTTCACTTTAATTGGAGCAATACAGTCATTACGTCTGAAACTTTAGACAGAAAGCTATCTACTAGTTCATCTGCTGAATTACAGGACAAAGTGAAAGGTTTTAAAGATAACAGAAAAGTAGTCAGATAGGACAACATCAGTTACATTGACCTTGAAATATTTACACCCTTAATGATAATTAAGTTTAAAATATGTCCCTGTTTGTGCGTTGGCTATTTAACATGTTGAGTTAAACCAAAGTTTCTAAGAGTGTCACATGGTTCTTTTCCACTTCTGTTTTCAGGGTTGTCAATATGAATGTTGAAATCACACATTAAACAGTCATAATCAACACATATCAGGCCTTTGCATTTTTTTTTCTTAGAAAACACAAACACGCCAATGAGTAATAACTTGATTTGGGCATCCAGTGTCAAAATTACTTAGGCTATTTCTGGGAAGGGATGATATCTTTAAAGTTTTAAAAAGCTTATGCAAAATCACTTTGGGTGCTGAAGTTCAACAGAATACTTTAACAGTATATGTTAACATTGACCGTTCAGACCACCTCTGCCGAACGTGGTCTGAAAAGTTTGCCGAATGTCATTAAATGGAAGTTTGCCAGACGTAGACTTATGAAACACCCATTTCCACGTTCGGTGAAGTTTGACAATCGTCATCGTTATGACGTTCAATGCACGTTCGTCGAATGTACTCTAAACGTTATACTGGCATGCTCATTGGACATTCAAAGTACGTTTGGCGAAAATACATTGAACGTCATAGCGATGTCGTTTGTCAACTTTCATCAAACGTTCGCCAAACGTGGAAATTATGTTTCATATCTGTGTTCGGCAAATGTCATCTGATGACGTTTTGCCAAACTTTCATGTCTACGTTCGGCAGATGTGGTCTGAACGTTCAATGTTTGCTGGGGAAATCATCACATCTGATAGAGTGATTAAAAACTTAACCTGTAAAATATTTATTCTATGTTTATTCATGAAATAATGTTCTCCTAGCAAAGGACAGAGGAAAACAGGTAGCTACTGTAGAGAAGAGCCTGACCCTTGGCACACCCTACATTAATTCCTGCAGCTATGTTTGAGCATTATGACACTCTTAAAGGTCCTCTGCCAACTTATGTTAACTATGATTTTGCCTCTGGATGGTGATGTTCTGCAGTGTTTATTCAGATTTATTTATGTTTTCGGTTTGTATTCAATACTCTTCACACAAAAACCTTGGCTGTCCACACCTCTCAGAACTCTAATTATTATATGTTTAAAACAGTTTTTTTCCTCCATATTACTCAGATGTTTAACTTTAATTTGGTGCAATGCTTTCACTGCTTCAGTCATCTTTCTCATCTCATGGTTCAGCCTTCCAAGCTCACTCTTGATATACTGCATCACAGCACTTCCCAGTTTTCTCACCTTACGCACAGTACACTGTGAAAGCCTGCACATCACACCAGGGTGTGATGATGGCCCACTCAGTCGCACAAGGGCATTTCAGACATCATTGGTTTAGCATGCATAAAATGGATACCACCAACTGTCTACCCAAGAGAACCCCCCCCCCACACACACACACAATAATCCATCACTGATCTCACCCTAAAAGGTGGAATGATGCTCAGAAAATGCTGACAACGTCCTGTAAAAAATTAGAAAGGTACAAATGGTTTCAATTCAAAGCTTCTATGATTCTGAAATGACTTTAATGGCTTTAATTCATCAACATGTGAAGATTGCCAAACGAATAATGAAATATGATTTGTGTTCCCAACTCCTTCATTCTCCCTTACCATTTACGTGCATTGTGTCTGTGTGCAATGACAACTATAAAAGTAAAGCAATCACTTTAAATGTTTTAAGTTAAAAAAATCCATTCTCTAACAATATTTTCTGTTGATCCACATAGATGCTTAAATCTGGTAAACATGGAGCTAAAAAAACAAATTACTCAATGATATTACCAAGCCAGTACAAGTAGTCCAAATAAGTAATTCTACAGCCATAAGCAAGACAAACAGCACATTTTCTTTGCTTTCAGCCACAAAGTGCTGAGAGAGATCCTCCAGAAAACCCTCCAGAACTCCCCCTGCCCCTTGTGATCAAACCTATTCAGACACAAGCTAATCAGCAGTTAATCATGTCAATGTGTTGCATTATCTTTAAAGGATACTAATCTCTGGCTTTCAAATCCATCTAACTCTCACCCTCATTCAGGTGATTAAAACATTGTTCCTTTAAGCCAAGCCAATAACAACTCTAACGACTCCTCGTTACAGAGGAGTGGACCAGTTTCGGTCCATTCTGCTGGCTTAATGGCTTTAACGACCGCCCATTACTAAGGGGTGCACCTGTTTCGATTGAATTTGCATGTTATCCAAGCCATTACAGGCCTTTGTTTGGTAATGGTATAAAGCTTGTTACTCATCATTACTCCAGACTTTTTGAATTGAGAAAGCTTCCGGGAGAGGAAGCGAAACGTCTTCAACTACGGAAAACAAGTCCAGTTGCTTTGTTTTTTACCTTTTTTTGGAATGACCATGACCTGGATGACTGAGAATCTTCACCAGCACTGGCTTTCAAAGGAACTGCATGCAAATCCGCTTCGGCATCTCAGTTGATTGAACATCCTCAAGCCTCCAGTTTCTGTCTGGTTGGTGCAACGGTGAGGAGAATATCATCATAAAAGGAATCCTTCACAGAAATCTGGATAACAACCACTTGAAACCATTGCTGTATTACTAAGCCCCGCACCCTCAGTTTACTCTTAAATGAGCTAACCTTGCCTGCAAGATGAATTCTCGCGGTAAGAATCCATCTTGTACCGCTCAGGCTTCAACTGTTTGTGTCCAAACCAAAAACTGTTAAGGCCAATCATGTTGCAGTATTGAGGTTTAAGGCGGAACATATTGGTTGCGAGGAAAGCAAGAGCAGCTGAGCCCACAGTCAAACCAATACAAAAAATGGCAACGCAGAAGGACGCACGCATAGATGCTGCTATTATATCTGTTTTGTAAGAATCCACAATTTCTTCTTTGATAGTACAAGAAGAAGTGCCTTGACTAGCCCACCTTTTTGTGGTTGGTCATAACGCTTGCTGCTTATGTTTTAATTTGATACCATGATTGGCTAAAACCAACTTTTGGTAGGCGGACAGTGTCGCTTTGCCAAATCAGCTCAGATAATTCTGCTGAAGTTCTTTCCTTTTCCAAAACAGATTCAAATGGAGCAGTCTTAAATAGATAATGTGCCCTATCAATCTAAGACTACACATTATCAACCTGGCTGGCCAGGTTGCACACAAGCAACAACAAAGCGAATTGGAAGTATATAAGTGCAAATCCTGAGCAACTGAAGTCCTAAGTCAAACTAATTTTTTATTGTTTTTTGTGAACCTGAGCACTGGAAACATTTGCAATATTTTAGTTCACTTCGAAACTGAAACTACAGCAATCATCAGAATAATCTTTATTCTATCAATGTTGGAGACAATCAAGGGTTTTTACTTTGGTTACAGTTCTCACAGTGAAAAGACATTAGGTATTTGTGTGTTTTTATATGTAAAGAAAAGAAAAGAAAAGGGGGAGAATGAGTTTGTGACATTGCAAGTATACTGATTTTGCTTTACAGCAGTGTAGTTGACTGCTCGGTCTGTAAAGTGTTTATTGTGTTCACCAGAGTGACAACCTGGGGCAAAAAACTGTCTTTGTGGCAGCTGTTTTTTGCAAATAGTGCTCTGTAGCACTGACATAATGGCGATAGTCTAAACAGTTTGGATGTAAGATGTGTGTGGTCTGCAGAGAAGATAGCACCCCTTCTCCGGCCTCTAGGTCTGCGCAAGCCCTGGATGGAGAGAAGGTCAGTCCTGCTGATCTTCTCCATGGACCTAATTGGTCATTGCAGTATGGACCTTTTCCTTTTTTTTTGTGGATGACATAACATACCAGATATACAGTGTGCATTTCTCTGAAAATGCACACTGAGAGCAAATGAGAGCAACATTTTACCCTACAGACTAGTGTAAAAATACAAGCCAGAGGATGTTTTTATTTCTTTTTTACAAACATGTATGGATTCACTTACTGTATATAGGTTGTTTTTCTGTGCTCCTTTTATTCACCCAACAAAAGCTTATAGTTCACAGCAGCTTTTATCATCAAGAAACTTTTGTTCCAACTCTTACTTACTTTAGTGTTTCTGATTATGAGAAGCAGCCATGGTGGTTTTTGGGGCTTTTTGGTCTTCAGGTTTGTTTATATGATAAATACCTTTTGGTTGCGAAGATCACTATATGCAGTGGAGTAATCTCGCAGAGGCTGTAACACATGACTCCTTTTGAGACATGATTTTCTATTTATTGCAACATTTTTTACAAAATTTTTGTTTGTTCTTCCACAGGCATAACTGGTATACTACTGTATGCTATCTGAGTTTTCTATCACTATATGAATAAATATCATTGAAGCATCAAAGGAGCACTGACACATTCCCCGTGTAAATCAAATATTTTCAAAACCTCATCCTCAATCCACAGAGGGGTAACATCTGAAAGTGTGGCACCTCACAAGCCAAGCAACACACTGTTTATAAAATTATTTTCACCTCATTTCATGTTTGCGAATGTTTTTTCTTTTATTTGATGACAGGTTTACACATCTACTGTGAATTATGGTTTATAATTCCAGTCCTACATTTTTCAGAAACTTTGAAACAAGTTAACCCTTTGGACTCCTGCAGCTAAATATATTCTCATCAGTATTTTACTTTAACTCTTTAATCCACAATATGCAGTATGACACAAGCCACCAATAATATTAGCTATTATAGCGTAACAGTTGATCTCACCTTGAAGTAAGTTTAGAGGAGAATGGCTCCCTGACCTTTCAGCAGTCACAGTATAGCTGCAATGTGTTGCTTGGATAACACAAGGACAAATATCAAAGCTAATGTCCCAACCTGTCACCAGTAACTGCAGTGCATCGGTTACTGTATCATTAAATGCAAGGGGCATAGTGACAGGGAGAGGCACATTAGGGCACAGGTTACTCCAAACACATATCTCACTAACACATTTAGAGAGTGTTGTAAGTGTCCTGTCCTTTGCTTGGCAACTATAGAGCTAATTTACTTTTAAGTTTCTGTAGAACCAAGCTAAGTTTGCAACTCTCTAAGGAAACATTTTTTCATATTTTTGGCTTGGCATATTTTCAATTACAATGCAGCCATGTTAAGCTATTTTAATCATATTTACACAAAAGTCTATTTCCTTATGACTGAATTAAGTAAAAGAAAAGAAAAACAGTCGAGATATAACAAATTAGTGACAATAATTTTTAAACACTACAACTGAGAAGGAAAGGTTTTAAAATAAATTTAATGTTCAGACATTTCTTAAGGCTGATTAAAGTCTAATATATCAAAACTTCATAGGTATGTCAGAAGCAATTTCTTATACCTAACATTAATTTAAAGGGGCGAGTTTGAAAGAAAAAAACGTTTTCCAACCACTTGGAGACATTTGTTTGTCACAATGAAACTTCCAGGCACTGGTAAAGTAATTCAATTCAGTTTATTAATATAATGCCTATTCTGAACACACATCACCTTAAGGCAATTTACAATGTAAATTCTATCAAATAATAAAGACAGGTTGGTTATCTAAGGCAACCCAGCAGATTGCATTGAGTCATTGACCTGCAGCATTTATCCTCCTGGTGAGCAAGTAGCCACAGTGGATCATTGTCTGCAGTGTGTCGTTAACTTTGATGGAATCCTTCGTACCAAGCATGCATGTTGAGACAGTGGAAAGGAAAACTCCCTTTTAACAAAGTAACCTGCAGCAGAACCAGGCTTAGTGTGAACGGCCATCTGCCACACCGATTGGGATTTTGAGAGGACAGAGCATAGACACAAAGAGAGTACTAAAAGGCGGATTCAGAAGTACTTTCTATGTGGGAAAAAAGTAAAAGTGCAATGGCAATATTAGTTCTATCAGTGGGTGTGTCTCAGTTCAGGGTCTGCATCCATCCCACTTCGACTGCGTCCTTCATCAGCCACGAAAAAAAGAAGACCAAGAGAGATTGGCTTGTGAATTGGGATGGTCTTGCCTTCACCTGCTGTCCCCAACCTTACTTCAGCGTAACTCCTGTTGCCTATCAACCGAGACGGTGTGAAGCAACCATGAGGACCAACAAATGGAGTCCGAGAGTTAATGCTGCAGTCTCTGCTGCACATAACTGTTTTATTATCCCCTTCACATATTCATGATGGCTCCCAATAATTGTTTAAAATGTTGCTGTTTTATCATCTTTTCATTTTCATTCGTTAACCAGCCAAGTAAAAGTGTTACAAGTAAATTTATATAGATTTAGAACTACACTAAATAAAATTAATTGATGACAAATACTATTTGTAATTTATTACAAAAACTTTAACAATTTAAACACCCTATACATTTCTGAGCAAAGTTAAAATAAATTTAATTGTAGATAATAATAATGATGAATAAAACAAATACTGACATTGATATGTGACTGTATGATTTTTGCATTTCAATCAATGCGGAAAGCCAATGGGTGTTTGAAAGCAATGTGCCGAGAGAGGTGTTCCCTCAGCATAGCAAACCTCTACCGCCCGAACAGCTGAAAGCTGGCAAGGCAAGCCATGCTGTTAGTGCAGTAGCAACAAACATGTTCAAGCTCTTTTGAAATTAAGCAATATGTCAGTACACGGAGAAGATATTTTGGGTTTACATAATCAAAATGTTGCATAAAAACTTTTCAAAAGTTACTTTTATGTCACAGCAAGTGTAATATATCCAACTTTATTCACATCATTTCATTCCTCTCCGCCATTGCTGTTTACATTTGAACAATTCTCTTCAAGGGATAGAGTGAGCCATGGAGGATACACGAACCAATCCTTTAAATCGGAAAGAAGACGTAGACATTTGTCGGCTACGCTTTGAAGGAGCCTTTGAAGGAGTTGTGAATTGGGACAGCCTTTGTTGCAGCGCTGTGACGTATTCAACCTACAAATGCAGCCTTTGAAGGATGCAGCTCCTGAATTGAGATACACTTTGTGGCTTCCTCTAGGAAAGGAACACAGCTAAAGAGACAAGTTCTGTGCCAGTTTTCAAGTCTAGAGGATGAAAGATAACACATAAAGTTAGTCACAGTAAACGCTCAGGCAGTAGTTATATTTACAGGAGAAACAGACCTAAAAACGGAAAAAACAGGGCCGCACATATCATCTATTGAACAATACAAAGTTGTTGGCAGCGGTAGCTCAGCTGATGCCCCCTTCCAGGACGGTGTTCGATTTCAATTCAATTCAATTTTATTTATATAGCGCCAATTCATGAAACATGTCATCTCAAGGCACTTTCCAAAGTCAAATTCAATCAGATTATGCAGATATACGGTATCACAGCTGAACAGAATTACAGGACAGAAGTAGCCACAATGAAAAGAAAAACAACAAATAACATAATATTAAAAGCTGAAATAACAGAAAATGATATAAAATTTGGAGAGCAGTGGCAGAATGTAGCAGAGTGAGGGAAAAAGGTCATTATATCCTCCAGCAGCCTAAGCCTATAGCAGCAAACTCTAACTACAGAGGTAGCTCAGGGTAACCTACACCACGTTAATTGTAAGCTTTATCAAAAAGGAAAGTTTTAAGTCTAGTGTTAAAAGTAGACAGGGTGTCTGCCTCACAGACTAAAAGTGGGAGTTGGTTCCACAGGAGAGGAGCCTGATAGCTAAAGGATCTGCCTCCCATTCTACTTTTAGAGACTCTAGGAACCACCAGTAGACCTAAACTAACTAGCCTTCATTGCGGGTCCAGAAATCAGCATAAATCTTGGAACCCATTTGGAATTCAGTTCAAGCAGCTTCAGCCTAGCTTCTCATCTTAGCTAACGGGGATATTTTGGCACAACAGCTGTTGTGGGGTGGGACATCATACATATTGGAGTTCTTTATGTTTTGGGTTAAGTTTGTTGATAACGTACACTGGGTAGTATTTTAATAAACTGTGTACCTGGTAATAAACATTTTATTTTTCCATGATTTGTAAAAGTCTAACATTGAAAGATGAAGTATTTTGTTCTGTCATAAAATATATTTTTTTTTTCTCCATTAAGCTATTTTGTGTAAATGTTTATGTACTCTGTGAATGCAGAAGATTACTGTTAATTGTCCAAAACTGAGAATTAAGTATTTAGAATTAAGAATTTAGTTTAGGGCTATACCTTGGTGCCAAGAAAACCTATAATAAAAAATAAAATTTGGACCTATGAGAACCTATGAACTTTAGCTGCGCTCTAACAGTCCTGACCTGCTGTTTCACTCTCTGTATGCATTTATTGGGTCGTTTAACCGAAGGACATCATTGCTATGTATTGAAATTTTATGTCCACATTTTAGCAGTAACAAATGCAATCTTTATGTATTAAGGACATCAATGTCAAGCCAGTGCAGTCGCAGGAAAACAGAGGATGGAGAATATTTCTTCTGTAGAATAGTCTCTGACTGACTTTGCACAGCAGAACAGGGAAAATGTAGTGGCATAACATCCTGCTTGTAGATGAGAGAGATACGGAAATCCTTATAAGTTCAGTTAGGAGCAATCCCAAGGGATAAATAAAGTTCACTCTAAGTCTAAGTCTCAGTACAAACATTTGCCATTTTCTTTTGTTCCAAAGTCTAAGTTTAGAAAATCTCTTCTTGGATGAGTGATTCATGACTGACTTTTACTACTACTGCAGAAGACTAATTTAGCAATTTCTTGAATGTGACTGTTTTGCAAAACTGAAGAAAACTGTCAAACTATAGTCAGTGCAGAAGTTGAAAACAGAAGTTCATGCGATTATTATTTTAATGTGGTGTAAAATAATTGGTTGTGATTTTTTTTCAAGACCACGATTTGGTATAACGAAGCTAGTTTTAGTTTGTTATTTAAAGAAGTTGCTCTCTTGTTTAGCTGAAATTAACACATTATGTCAAGCAATTGAGAATTGTTTTCACATGATCAAGACATTATTAGGGTGCGAAAATAAATGGTTCTTGTGCTGCATCCTATTTCATCAATTATTATCCCTGTCATAACGCCAGTGAAATTATTTATTTCCTTCTGTACTTGCTAAGATTGTAGATCCATCCTTCGTTATAACCACAATTTAGTTGTTGAAGAGCACCAGGACAAACAACACAACATCAACAACTGCAACAACAACCAGTGGCAGAAGAATGACTGCTGAGATGGAGACCCTGATCAAAGGCATTGATCTGCACCCTACTATCTCATCCCTGTTTTTACCCCCTGTCAAACAGGTGCCGAGGGGAGATGGATTGTGTCTGCCGAAACAGTGAATTAATGGCAGTCGGAGAGCAGGATGGGTGGTGGGGGTGGTGGTGGGGGGGGGGGGTGTTCTGGCTCCAACTTAGACCCAGCCACGTGGTGTTCTCCTCTGGGCAGAATGGAGGCAGCAGACATGTTATTGACAAGGCTCCAGGAGAAGGAAGAGGTGCCAATGCCTAGGGGATGAGCAGATTGGGGAAGGAAAAGCCCTCCATCCGTGTACGTACTTGCTCACAAACACACACATATAAACATACATCTGCTACTATCATTCCAGCGCACTTGTAGGAGGCATTATGATTGATGTTCACCTCTCTGCCACCTTTGTTGAGACCCACTGCTATGTGAATTGTGTATCCAGGGCAATAAATATGTATGTATACACCGATGATGAACTGAAACTCAACATAGAGCATGCAAACTGCCAATTGTTCTGAGTTAATGGCAAAAACATAGCCTTTTGTTCGCTTTCCATTGATTTACCTTGTGCTGAAATTAATTGTCTGGTTTTCAATTACAGCAGATATTTTTCAAACATGGTTGAGTATTCTATGAACACAGATTACATTACTCTAATTGAGAAGAAAAAAAAAGTCTAAATCATTTCTGATATCACATGAACGCTAATGGCAAAACAAATGGCAGGAGCTCGTTCATCTCTGCCAACAATAACTCAATTAACTGTAACAGGAACACAACAAACATTAAAGCGGCCAGACTTGATTGGTATTCCAAGTAAACTTTGAAGGTCACAATCCAAGAGCTTCTCTGCTTGTGAAAAGTGTTATGGATTCACATTCTGGCTGCACGGCCGTGAGTGTTGTAAAGAGGGACAGCAGAAAGGCTCGGTATGCTAACAGCATCCATCTCTCGATCTTGGCACATCTTACCCGTGAAACATCTTTGACAATTTCTCAATGCTGCACAAAGGCTAAGGGTGGTTTCTCAAAGAAAGATGCTTAGCAAGACAACAGGGTCTGCCCCCATCTTAGATTAATGAGTACTCAAATGCAAACAGACAGCAAAGGAATTAACAATCTCTTCTCCTTCTTTCTCTACCTTCTTCCCTCCCCCAACATTTTTCTTCTTTTCCCAGGACTCTGTTGTCTAATTAAAGAAACTACTTTGTGAAATGTGTTTCCGTTTTATCACCACTTAGTCCTTTATCACTGAGAAAACAGGAAAGGGACTTCCAGTGCCCTCCTCTCCGGTCCACTTATGAAAGGAAACCTTTGCAGATGCTTGCTGTTAAAACAACAACAAAACAATGTGGGACAAGGTTTACCACACATATTAAGGAAGTGTGAAAAACTTTGAATCATAATTCACTGCTGTTCAAAGATGGATTTTATACATAATAGTTGAGGTGTAATCTATTGGGAGACATTTTACCAATACGATGTAGCTAATCATATAAGTCAGCTTTGTATGAGCAGACACACTCTATAAGAAACCTATGCACAATGTTAAGGATGGCTGCTGTGATTCCTGTTTAATTGTGCATGACAGTTTGTGATTCACAGATACGGAAATAGGATGGTAGCAGATTTCACAAGTACACGAGGGTGCGAGGATCTCAGAGTCTGTGACTTTAACCTCGGGCTATTTTAACTGCAGCGTCTACTGTAAGGAGATGAAAAAAAAAATCACTCTGGCATTATGCTCCAACCCTTACTGCCAAGAAATCTCTTCAAAAGTGGCTGAAACACAAACAGTTCAACTAACAAATCAAATTCCCAACCATACGATCAAAATGTTTTCATTGTACACCAAACAATTTCAACAGGACTAAACAGAAAGTGTTTTGGGGAATATCTTTGAGATGTCTTTCAGAGTGATTGAGGGTAACTTCATACTTGGAAAATGGCTTTGTATCCAACAGCTAATAATTGTTCTAGACACATTTTTATTATTTGTAGCTCTATCCTTTAATCTGGCAAAAATGTAATCCAAACAACTCAACAAATGTTAAGAATCAGATCTCCTGGTATTAGGAAACAATCTATGAATCAGTTAGTCCAAACCACAAATGGTTTGGCTTGCTGTTGTGTTGCATGCTCTTACAACCTTTCATATATCAATTAATTCACATGAGAAGGGGCCCTGCAGTTAAACATCTTGACCTGAAAATTAGTGTGTGCCTTACACACACCAAAGACAATGTAGGCGATTATGTGTTAAAATAAATGGTGTTCTGGGGCTTGCAAATAGTTAGGAAATGATTTGAAACATTCTCACAGTAAAAAATCCAATTTAGTTCTATTCAAAAACTTAGTATCAATTCCAAAGGGATATTAAACGTCGTTGTGACTCATTTTATAGAGAGAAGTGTTGTTGATCCCGATGGCTGTGGACAGAAAGGATCTCCTACAGCGGTCAGTATCACAGCGGATCTAAAGACACTCTGTTGCTGCATGACCGTCTGATAAAGAGGATGCTCAGGGTGCCCTAGTTTATGCTGAATCCTTTGCACAATCATCTGCTGAGGGTCCAAAACAGTCTCCAGCTATCTTTCTCAGCTTTTTGAACTTTCTTAAATCACTTTCTCTGGTGCTGCTACCCCAATAGATGATCTCTTCTTATAGACAACTTGACTATTGTGTCTCTAGTCCAGCCTGCTGTCCAGGTGAACACCAAAGTATGTATACTCCTCCAAAATTTCCATTTCTTCAATTTTGCTCCCAAATTTTGGCAATATTTCTCTCCTGGATTCACAAAGCAGATGGGAATGAAAGCATGCTCATGCATAATCAAGTCCAGCAGATGGGTGCAATTTGCTCCTATTTTTGTTTCAGATCACAGTTCTTTCACCACCAACAGCAGGTGTTCAAAGAGATAGATGGATTGTTTTTTTCTTACTCTATTGTTATTCATTGGAATTAAAACAGGAAACAATTACCTGCCCTAATAAGGCATTCCACAAAATTCTGAGGAAAACATCTCTCTGGAGGAATTACCAGAAATGCATTCCTAAATACTATGTCATTTGGCAAATTTGGAAAAACAGATCCATTCATTTTGTTGCAGGGAAAAGGATTTTAAGCAAATTGTTGAAGTGCAACATGTATACAAATTTTAAAAGCTTCATTAAAACGTTTCTACAAACCTACTAGGAAGATTACCCCTGTGACAGTGTTGTGCAAAAGAACTTGTTGTAGTAAATCTTTACTATGCAGGGACAGTTTACTTTGTAGAAAAAAACAAAAAAAAAAACCAGGCAAATTCATGGTAAAGAGGGTTAAAACTAAAAGTGACCAAAGTTACAAACATTATTTAAATGAAAGGCTTCAATCATACATTTTTTCTGATTATGAAACCATTAAATAAGAGAAAGAGACAAAAGGCTGTTTTGGAAATCAATCCTCTATAAAATACAGTTTATATGTGAAAAGACAACAGGAGAGAATATAATAGATGATGAGCAATTGCATAATACATTTACAATTCTGTGAATGACAAGACCTATATATCTATTTTTAAACCGTATTTCAGATAAATTATGATAAATTAGTGATAATTTGTTGAATTTGGAGCTGTGTACTATGAACTTGGCAGGACTAAGTCAAGAATTAGTTCTTGTTTAGGACGAAATTACACAGCACTGGTTTCACACATGAACATACATGAGGGTAAACCAGACATTTTTTCTGCCAGTGCTGCCACAAACAAACAAACAAAACAAAAATAACTAAAAATAAAGAGCAGATAATCACACCTTCTAGGTGAGATAAACATACATACTTCTACTGTATTTAGCTTTGTTAAACTTCAAACATACATAAATAAATAAAAAATCACATCATATATTTTTTAATATTATTATTATATAGAGATATCGATCTCAATAAGCTGGAAGTAAAATGTAAAACACATTTTAAAAAAGATAGACTGAAATTATTTTGAGCTTTATTTAAAGATTTTGTTTTGAATAGTTAAACAGTGTATTATTATTTAATAATACATTAGCCATATTATGGACCGTAGTACATACATTTACAGTTTCATATACTGTGGCTACATGCTCATCCAGGAGGAGTGAATGCTGCAAGTCAATGACTCGATGCAATCTACTCAGTGTCATTAGATAGAAAAATTTTAAATTCAATTAAATCAACTTTGTAAGGTGCCTTGAGATATTTGCTGTGAATTGGTACTATGTTAAAAAAAAATACTGAACTGAATACAATGACTACTTTTTGTAAGTTTCTTAAGATTTGTGCCACTACCACACTGTGTGCGTTCATTCTCCTTAAACCGCATAATCACAAGTGTTTAAAACAGACAGTTCTGTGATGCTATTTACAATTTTAGTGTCTAAGATATTGTTCATGGAATCTAAAATCTGAGTAACAAATGGTTTGTACTTGTATAGCGCTTTAACTAGTCTGACGACTAGTTAAAGAGTTATTACACCACAGTTAGTCATTCATGCATTCACACCCTGGTGGTGGTGAGCTATGTTAGTAGCCACGGCTGCCCTGCGGCAGACTGACAGAAGCGAGGCTGCCATACATCGGTACCATCGGGCCCTCTGACCACCGCCACCAGGCAATAGCGTACCGCGCACGTGACGTCACCGACTCAAGAGCAACGCCCCTTTTGCCGCTTAGGTAGGACATACAGGTAGAGAACGCCCGTAGCAAACAGCTATTACACTCGCAACAGAAACAGCGATATGACCGACTTTATAGCCGTTAAACTTTCCCAAGACGATGTCCCAGGCGCACGGATTACTGGTTGAACTGTCAAAGAACACACCAACCTTCAGCTCAAACGATGGCTTGAGTGTCGAGGGCTTAAAAAGACCGGAAAACTGGCCGACTTGATCGAACGGTAAGCTTTGTGTTTTTTTTCCCTGCGCGGCGGTCATGCCGTCGTCGGCCGTTTTTTTGTTTGTAATCACCGTCTAGGGATCGGTATATATTTAATGTTTGTCTTATTTGAAATGTTTTTGAGTAAGCTATCCTGGTAGCAGGGTATCAAGTTAGCGCCTGCTACCATGATAGCCTATATGCTATCATGGTAGCAGGCGCTTCATTATTAACATGTCGGCCACCAAAAAACTCTTACCTGTTCACTACTTGATGTCGCTGGAATTGGGTCAGGATGTTCTTCGGTTGTGCCCTTTCCTCCGACAAAATGCTTGCTACATATGTACGTGAATTTGGTAACTTTTTCCGGGTTGAACTGTTGTGTAGGCCGACTGCACCGGTGAACCCAGCACACACATTTCTCCTTGGCAGTCTTGAAGAAAACATCCTTCATATGCGGCCGATCAGCGTACCTCGAGTCGCTGTTGCACGTTCCATAGCAACAATGTTTAAAAACCATGGTTTTAGATTTGGAAAAAGCAGTCGTTTACCGAGTAAAACCAAGGGTAACACACGTCTCTTTTACAGCGAAACAGCGGCGGACTTTGCAAGTTTGCCCTACTGCGTACCACGTGATGTGACGTCATCGTGACGTTACGTTTCTAAAAATAGCTCGCTCGCGGTACGCTATTCAGTTGAAGTGTTAGTGGACAATTTAATTTGAAG
The DNA here is from genome assembly GCF_011125445.2 of Fundulus heteroclitus. Lineage (NCBI taxonomy): Eukaryota > Metazoa > Chordata > Actinopteri > Cyprinodontiformes > Fundulidae > Fundulus > Fundulus heteroclitus. The sequence goes on along the minus strand of NC_046380.1, from coordinate 8,666,505 downwards.
GACAAAACAATGGTCGGAGTGGGTAATTAAACCGGCAACCCACTAATTGCAGGAGATAACTCCCTAACCCCTGCGCCACTGTCGCCCCTAATGGTTGTTGTCTTCAAATGGTTGCCATCTTCAAATTTATAGCAGTCATGATGGAATCCAAGATAGTGGACATCTGATGTCAATCTTGAAAACACCACCAGGTTTGCTGGCAATGAAAACAGCCGTGTGTATTCAATGAGCTAAACAACAGAGGAAATAGATAAAAAATGTATATTTCTCTCCCGTTTAAACCCAGTGCAACCTAAGTGATTTGGGGTCTTCAGGGAGGCTTTCCATGCAGGTTTCATGATTTCCACAAGAACTGAACAATCGTGACCATAATCTCTGCACCAATAATCTCAGCAACCCAAACATGTCCCACTGAGTCAGTCAACATGCCTCTCATTCAAAGACTCACTGATTGCTCTATTTATTTAACTTTTTGACAAATGTTACAATAATTTCATGCAATCTTACCAACCTAATCACACCAATTTATCCTGTGTTTCCAATGGAGATCTATTTTATCTGTTTGGACTAAATGTTAGGTGGTTAATTGGCTGTTAAGCAACATAAAAGCATTGTAATTTGTTTCTGTACAATCTACTGCAAAAGCTATCTCATGAGTTAAGTCACCCAGCAGATGTAGTTAAACCTTTTTTTTCCCAATCAAATGTTTAACCTCAGCTGCTCAACAAGCCCCACCTGTGAAGTGATTACCGGGGGCTTGTGACCAAGATGTGCCGGTGACGGGAGATAGCCGCAGTAAAGTGAGGATGGATGTGTGGGTGGAACTGGGATTGGGACTTAAACGAATTGCAGACGAGGCAGAAGCACGGGCAGAGAGGTCGGCTGGTCCCTGATGGATCATTTTCAGTGAACAGGTGAGTGGACTTGGAGTACTTTTTCCACTGTCTCCAATTGTTCCATTTATCTGTGTCACAGAGATATATAGATATGAGGGAATAAAAGGAGTTCCTTCTGAAGAGAGTTTTACATAACAGGGTGAACCAAGCGGTGACCACTTCAATCTGCATTTGCCTAAAAGTCCAAATAGCTTTTTTGTAACCAGTTCGTCTTTGATTGTGAACCCCCATTTGTCACGCTGACAACGGTGCATTGTTACTAGATGAATTCTTCAGACATGTACCAAGAGATCTCTGACGTGTTGCTCTCTGGGAAAGACAAAGAGAAAAACAACACATGGTGTTCTCTATCCATGGAGAGATGAGGATGAACTGATGCTCTAAAGTATCAAATCAAAGATGAAAATAAATCCTTTCTTCATCTTTCCACTCCAAGTCTTTTTTGTTTTCCTGGATTGGCCGGAGGTTTTTCTTGGACATTAACTTTTTTTGCAGCATATATATACAAGTGAAATTGGAGGTTTACACGCACTAACATAATTTCAGCTGTGAAGTACGAGTATTGCAGAATCAGCAAGATGTTATCACAGTGATTGTGACGAAATAACATTATTCTCTATTTGAATTGCATATTTATTCTAATCAGTGTTTATTCTGCATGGGCCTATTTTTTATCTTTTTATTTTTTCTAATGTAGTAATATCTGTATTTCTCTCTGTCTGTCTGAGCAAGGCGTCCTACAAAACTGTCTCAGGTTTCACTGTTCTGTCAAGAGGAATGGGCCAAACATTTAGCAAAATATTGAGATAAGCAAATGAAAGGATACCTGAAATGTTTCATACAGTTGAAACACAAGACTACCAAATATTAAGTACATGAAAGCTGTTTTTTTTTTTTTTCTAAAAAAAACAAAAACATTTGCCTTCATTATTTTTGGCATTTAGCAAGAAGAAATGATGTAGAGAATCCTGACAGAAATCAGGACAAGTCTAGTCTGATTCATTGTCAGACAGAGAGAAGAGCGACATCTTTTTGTAAACTATATTAAAAACAATGACCTGAAGGTAAAGCTGTATGTGGTGGTTGTAATGGGAGGTTAAAAGTACTAACTAGTTATTAAAATAAAGCATACAAAGAATGTTTGAATGTTTGATTTACTTAAAAGCAGGACCTGTCGACATCAGCGAATGCTTTTCACTGTCAGAGAATGCTTGAAAAATAAAAAGTGCTGTAAAATCTGTTTTTATATCACGAGAGAAACCGCTCACAAATATTCACCCCTGTGTTCTGTCACATGGTGAAGCTATTTATTCTAGCCATGCCAGGAACCTTCTTGTCTTTGTCCTTCAGATTTGTTCCTTCCATTGACGTCTAGTAGCCAGTTGTTTTTTAAATATAAAAAAGTGTTTTCAACAGTTTTGTCTGTGAGGAAAAAATCTGCACTTATGTCCACCTTTTAAACAAGAGGTCTTACTCTGTTTTTAACAGATAACAATGCTTTCTCTGTTTACCACTACAGGCAGCAGTATAAGTGCAGAAGATAAAAAAAGAAATAAATACAGAAAATAGCTGCTAGCTGTCCTAAAATGCTCTAAAATTGCTAAATGACCTCATCGCCTGGTTGCATAATGGATCGTCTGCTCATAATCGCAAATATGTCTGTAAGAGAGATGAATAATGTCAAAGTGACAATAAGTGAAACAGGAAACACACTAAAAAAGTTTAGAACTATGAATCAATTCAACATTTGCTTTTTTTTCATTTCAAGTCTTTTAGTTTAGTTTTCTTTAGTCTGGCTTGATTTTTAACAATATGTTCCATTTAAGAACCTACATAGCCACAGTAAAAAATGACTCATGCAATCTACATTAACAATCTTTTTTTTTTTTTTTTTTTTTTTTTTTTTTTTTTTTTACAAAAAGTGAAAGAAAAGAAAAAAAAAAGAGTAGAGGTGAAAGAAAGAGGAGATAAAAGGAAGAGAATGATAAAATGTCCTCTGTCTGCTCCATCACCTGGAAAGAGACAAAAAGAACAGCACAACCAACAGACATAAAGCAACAGATACACTCGAATAACACCTAGATGCCATTGCTAAATCATATATATTATTATGTAAGCTGACATGTGTAATGTGATATTTGAAAAAAGAAAGTGACACAACATAAATAAATAAATAAATAAATTTAACAATCTAAGTGGACCACAATTAACTTTGATGCAGTGCTTTATTTAACACAAAGAACATTTTGTGTTTAGGTTAATTCCATTTTGTACATGATATATATTTATGATTTGAAGCTATTCTGGTTCGAAAGTATAGTATTACCTCTTCATCCAAATTCAAAGTCCTCATCAACCAACACATTGGCTAGTACTTAACAATTACATCCAAATTTACACTTTCTTTAGTGGTAAATACTATAAAGCTACCATCTGCAAAAGGTTTTTTAAGGAGCCTAGTCACATATTTTGACCATAAAAAGAAAACAAAAATAACATATATTCATCTTGAACTAAAACAATATATGCCAAGCATTCGTGCTGATAGTGTTTGCTTTTTGAGTATGAAAATAACTTTGCATGGGGCACGATCAGCAGACATGAACATTGTCTGCTGATCATTGTCTACTGTGAAACTTTCAGAAAGCAAGATGGCGCCAATCGATGGCGCTACTGTCAGAGCCAATGGCTCACAGTAAAAGAGCAGCTTGGCGCGGTCATGGACCAACCCGATCTGCAGATTTAGGGTTAATTAACCTCTCTCTCTTCGCACCTCCGCTGGGCATTGCGTTCCATCACTTACATACATACGTAGATGCTGAGCACTGAATCGCACGTCGATGTCACCACCATATTGGAAGCAATATAGTGGAGTAATTCGAAAAAGATGCCTCAGTCATGTGCTGCATGGGATCATACCAACCAATTCACAGTACAAACCAGATTTACTGGCATTATCTTTCACAGATGAAAATTAACATACAGTTTTAATTGTATTTATTCACTAACCCATCCTTGTATATATTTCTAATGTGTGATATTTGTAGTATTTTGTTTGATTTTTGATTTCATTGAATGTTGACTTTTAGCTGTATACCGTGCCTGGGTGTCCTAAGAGACGCTTCTAAATAATGTATTATTATTATTATTATTATTATTATTATTATTAGTAGTAGTAGTAGTAGTAGTAGTAGTAGTAGTAGTAGTAGTAGTATTGCATCATTATAACTTTGTCTGTGGGCTCCATTCTTCTTGTTTATTCTGTGCAATATCGTACTTCTTTTCACATGGTCTGATTATGGAAATATACACAAAAGTGCTTTGTTTACTAACAAATAGAGCAAAAAAACGAAGTGAAAAGCACAGAAATTAAATACAATAAACCAACGGGTTGTGATAATTTAATTTGAAAACCTTTGTTTGCGAGAGAGGTACAAGCGTAGACATTTCAAGGTCATAATACATGACTAGATCCCTTTTAGTTATTATTTGCTACCGTGATGAAATTACAAGAAGAAGTTGGATTTTGAATATATCTTATGGGTAAATATTTTTATGTCTGTTGAAAGTTGTCTACAGAGGCCAAAATGTCAAAGGTGATGAGTGGAAAGGATAACAAACTTCAGCAAAGGAAAATATGTGGGTGCTCATCCTAAAAGAGGCCAACGCACAAAGTAATGACCTTCCTCTGATTCCCCTCTCTGTCTTTCCAGCTCAGAACTCGCCTCCCCCTGATCCCTGGCACACATCAGCAGAGTTGTCCCTCGCAAGCCTCCTGTCACACAAAATAAATTGCCTTGGCTGTGAATGGGTCAAAACAACACAGAGATGTCATTATTCCACTGCAATTGATCATATCTTGGGAAACACAAGTCAATAGTTTCTATAATTGCAATGTCTCCAGCCCCTCAGAGGTTCTTCCATGAGAGCTCCATCACATCTTTCATTATCCCAGCGATCAAATCTATTTGCAATACTTAGAAATGAAACTTAATATTGAGATGTGCACAAATATATATATATATATATATATATATATATATATATATATATATATATATAATCCATTATAATATAATATAATAATTTGTTAAATACTTCTTAAAGAAAATCCCCTTTAAAATCTATAATGTTGATTAAAATAAGCATAATATTTGTAATGCTTATTCCTTTTTAGACCTATATGATGTAAACCTTCACTGCTTGCTTTTACGCATTCAATTTTCAGCACTTGCTAAGTCCTACTTATTGTCACCAGCGTTCCTGGTGCATTGCTTATAAGGTAGGCTACATCATGGATAGGTGGCCAGACCATTACAGAGCCCGCAAAAAAACAGGACAAATAACTCTACATGTGCACATTCACACCTCAGGGCAATTTACAGTCTCAACTTAACATTCATTCTTTGGAACTGTGAGAGGGGAGCATGGTATGCAGAGAAACCTCATTCATGCATAGTTGAAATTCCCAAAGGAAAAACCCCAATGGGCATTTGAACCCATTACATTCTTTCCTGTTTGGGTAAAGTATACGTATCTTCTGGACCAGCATTCTTATGTGTAAGAAAATGGTGTTTTGCAGAACAAATTTAAATGAAATATATTTAGAGCCTTGTAGAGAAAACATAATTATAGTTGCATCTTCATATTGCAAAGAACAGGAGAATTGCCCAAAAAAATTGCATATTTGGTTGCGTCGTCAGAAAGATTGGGATGTCATTTACTGATGAGTTTTTACCTATCAAAAAAGAACGTAAGTATGGTGCTCATTTTATTGAAATTGTTCTTTTAGCAGTGCTGTCAATCCAAACACAAATGAGTCAAGTAGTTTCCTCTATGGGCTTTTTGTGGAAAAGGTAAAAAAAAGGAAACAGAGATTGTTTGGTTTAGATTCTTCATCAACATTTGTCTTTGTTCCTTGTCTGATGGTAAAAGATGGAAATGGAACCACCAACTGCAGGAATTATACCATTTCATGTTGTTTGCATATTTATCACACACTTGTTGAAGCCAGAAGTTAAGAAGAAAACATTCCTCCTGCTTTGAAGAACCAGTTAAGCCTTTTGTATGGCCCACAGTTACTTGGACAGAACATGCAAAAATCTGCTGGGCAAGCATCCCACTGCTTTGTTATCGAACTACACCTGTTTTCAGCTCCTTCTTTTAATTTTCAATTTTATATTCTGCTTTTGTGCAAATTCATAGTTAACCACAAGAGAAAGAGATAGATTGCTACCAACATGCATCCTAACAAAATAAGATAGACCATAAAAAATGATAGAGGTTTATGCACATTATCACCCCCCAGTATCCTAATTAAATATAGCAAGTAATTATTCACACCTGCAAACAGACACAAAGACATATTCACATACTACAATGTGTCAGTATCATCAGTCCCTGATGCAACCATCTGCTCCACTCTGTGCTTCTTTTATGCATAAAATGCTAACCAACTCCTGGCAAGAGGCCCTCACTCACCATCTCAAATGCATCACACTAAATTAATGAGTTACCTAAAACAGCACATGAATAGAGCTTTTGTGGGTCTAATGGGAAATTAAAAACAGCTAATACATAAGAGTCTGCCAAACTAATGCAGATTGGGGCTGAAGTTTTTTTTTTTTTTTTTTCCTGTAACATACTAGAAACTTAACAAAAACTGCCAGCGTAGAGAGAAATACATATCAAGAGTATGAAGATGATCTCATCAGCACAAGGCTCAGTGAGTGATAAAAAGGCTGAAGAGGAGGAAACACTTGGATAAAAAGACAATTCTTTAAACAGAATAACCTTGTTCTGTCTTGGGAACAATGTTGGCTCTAAATATCTAATGTAAAACTTACAATGAAGTGTTTTAAAATGTTCATTTGTCTGCTTTATCAACAATTTTGCAGAATACAATAAGCACACAAATCTCTGAGCACAGATCATCCCACTTTTGAAAATCATTTCAATTCTTTCGATTTATGTGTGAGCAAGACTTTTCAGACAGTGAGATTGATTTTTTAAAGCGCCAGATCGACATTGTAAAGGCATGAGAACTTAAGTAATTTTCATGCTTTAACCTAAGATAGTAGATTTCATACCTCATCCTAACTCAGCAGTTGGCCATGCGGCTTCTCTTACAATAGCATGACTTCTATAATCTTCAGTATATTGTTAAAGGTTTATATTAAAAACACTAAATCCTGCACCATAGCCTATGGACCAAACAAAAGGTTGACTTTTCCAAAACAAGAGTAGCTAACATGCAATTTTCCCAAACCTCTAATCCTCTTTAGCCTAAAGTACAAAAGTGCAAATTATCAAGTACTCACACAAAACATTTCACTTCACCAAGGGCACTTTTTCTTCAAGTGAAGCAATGTGTAATCCATAAATGATCTGTCCAATTTAAAACAGGTATGGTAAGTTTATACCTTTTCATAAATTTCACTGTTTGGCATACCAAAGAAACAATTTCTTCACCTCATAAAACGTTATTGTAACTCTGATAAGGATGCAGTACAGCGGTCTTGGTTTCCCTTGTGGAGTGCAACCTTCTGGAGCTCAGTAGGTGGGTCATCCTCCTGTGTCGGCGGTTCCTGCATGCAGGACTCTTCGTCCTCTATTGCCTAACAACTGGGTTAACATTCTCCTCTTCAGTACCTGACAACCATGTAATTCCTCATTATGTTCAGAATTACAGCTGCTATTGAAGCTGCGTGAAGCCATTTTGCTGTTTTTACCTCTGCCCGCGTTCCAGAAGCAGCATCCTAATCCTTCAGCACATTCATTATATTTTTTGGCTTCTTCCATATTTAAACCAGTGTTAGAGCTGCTCAGCTAGAGTCAAGATAATACTACACAACCAAAAATAAAAAAATTAGTATAATCTGACCCACAAAGAAACTTTTCTTTTCAATTCTACTGTTCGTGATAAATGATATCGTCCTTTAACTGGTCAGCCTTCAACCTCAACAACAAATGTGACCCAAAAGAACAACATGACGTTGGTGAGCATAAAAACATATCTGAGGCAAGTTTTAAAATGCATCAATTACTATAATCCTTTATGTTCTTTTTTTTTTCTTTGCCAGGACAAATGAATATGAACACATAAACCACATATCACACATCCATCGGAAACAGAATAAACTTTATTTCACCAAGTTTGAGGGTATGCACAAGGAATTTCACTTTGGATTCCTACGTGTTGGATTCCTTACATGTGCACCGTGTAAGGAAAAAAGGCAGACAAGTAACAGTGAGCAGACAGCAACTCCAATCTATAACAGAAAATCAGCTTTCAGAGGACAAAGGTAAGAACAGGAACAGTATGTACTGGCATTTTTCCCCCTCAGTAGAATAGCTGGATACCCTGACTGTAAAGTGTTCATCAGAGACACAGCCTGGAGGTAAAAACTGGCTTTTGTGTAGGCTCATTTCAGCCATCAGTGCTCTGTTGCGCCGACATGAAGGTAAGGGTATAAATAACCTTCGACCGGGATGAGTAGGATCGACAGCTACTTTAACATCCCTTTTTCTGGCATTGTAAAGCTTGCCTCTACTGGTCCTGAAGGGAGGGAAGGTCAGTCCCAACGATCCTCTCTACAGCTCTAATTATTTGTTATCAGAACCTTGTCAAAGAAGTGTTAGACTTTATTTTTCGTGGCAGAAAGTATTTTTCAGTGAAGAAAGTCCTCCTTGTTTGCGTGAAGCACTTCAGGGATCAATGCTTCAGTAATTTTTGCCAGTAATGACGAGGGATTTGCCCAGAGACTCCTTCTGATCGAGGGCTCCTATCCCACTGAGTATGGAAACGAAGGACCCAGCAGGGGGTTAAGGAGGACCGCATCAGAGCGACATGAAAAGGACGCGGTCTCAGAGGCTAGTGATAATGTGTTACAATCGGGCTACAATTTACTGACGAAGAATTCAGACCAAAGCATTGCAGTTCCACTTTAGACAGACCACAACTGAATGGTTTGAATGTGAAAAGGAAGGATTTAAAAGCATGAAATTTGCCATTTAAAACCATAAATGTTCAAAACATTGAGAGTTTTGTACTTTGTGGTGTGTTATTATTGATTAAAAAGGTTGGGTGCACCGGTGGCACAGGGGTAGTGCACATGGTCCATTTACGGAGACCTCAGTCCTGGATGTGGCTGACCCAGGTTCAATTCTGGCCTGTGGTCCTTTGCCAAAGGCTTCTTCCTCCTTTCCTGTCAGCCTACTTTAGTTACTGTTGCTGCTGAAGATTTTCACAGTAAGTCAGAGGTTTTGTGAATAACATTTCTGGAATAGAATATTTTTATCCTAACGTATATTGTAACTTTCTGAGAAATGGAATTTGATGGTTTAAGTAGCTTTAAATTCAAAACTAACCGAAATACTTGGAATGGATCGCCCTGCATGTCGAGAATATAAAGCATATGCTTTATATATTCAGTGATATTCTAATTTATTGACATGCACTTATAGTGCCAGGATTCATTGGGTTCAGATTTAAGAAAAGTAGCTCTAGAGCCAACCCTTTTCCTCATGATAAACCAACTTGATCTAATCAAAGATGCTTAGTTCATTCTATACGTCTTTACCCATCTTTCCAAATATTTAATCGTTGATATAAGATTTTGCCAACTCTTAACGTCATGTTGTAAATGTTGACACTGTATGGAGCTTTTGGAAAAAAAAAAAAAAAAAACCTAGAGGCAGTGACCGTTACCTCAAACTACCTTTGGAGCAGTATGTTGTTTTTTTTGCTGGGATGTCAAATAATGTGTCACTTTTTCTGAAGCCCAGGGTCATCATTGCAAAGGTTCAACCTCTGTAGAGAGTGTGTACACTCCACCAGGTAGCTCTTCGGTGCTCTCCAGTAAAACATCCAGTGAGGCATCCAGAGATCTCTGACAAGCATGAAATTCTATGTGTCATCTGTGTATTCTTGATATCTTACGTAAAATGATTTGAAGGAGAAGACTCACACAAATGTGATGGCATTAACACCCTTCGAATCCCTCTTTAGCACCTCCTTCAATTTCACTCCTTCTTCCAGCCAACTGTTCAATCTGAATCTCAAGCCTCGGGGTTGCAAAAGTCACTCTACATCTTGTCAGGACAATATTTTCACTGCCGTTTTTTTCCCAGCGGCGATGACCTTCTCATGTCTCTCTGATCTGTGCAGCGAAGACACCCAGCCCATGTTGACAGGACTGCAAAAGGCAGCCAGTCGTATCTTAATCCATCCCAGCTCTCCTCAGCTTTGGCCTAGGATGTCCAAGGTGATTCCGGGGTTTGCTTTGCCCATAGGAACGCTTTCCTCAACCAGATACACTTATCAGTGCAAGAGGAAGATTCTTGTAAAGGCATTGAAGATTTATACACCTAACAAAGCCATTGTTTGATGTTACGTAACTGAAACTGGCAATTTTCTTTGACCTTTCTCCGTGACGTTTTCTGGCTGTGTTTGTAAAAAAGTGTGCACAAACTGATGGAGTTTGCATTTCATGAAAATGCTTTCATTGGGAATAAATGTGCTAGCATGCAGATTGTGGATCATAGTAAGGTGTGTAGAAAACAAGTCCTAACCACAAAAATGGTTTGAAAAGAGAACATATTGTTTTCTGCTATTATTTGTTGTCTTTTTTTTCATTTGAATCAAATGAATGAATTGAAGCAGAATGAAAACTGCCTGTTATAAAGCCATGTGGCGAACGTCACATGCCTTCATCACACTCCACCTCTGTGGACTGTTGCGGACTGCTCATTTTATATAGCTCCTTTCCCGTTGAGCTACAGCAGCAACATGGAGTGGTGTTTGTACTTGAAAATGACAGCTAAAGGTGTGTGAGCAGCGTGCCTTGCTGCTGGTGGGCCAGCCTGTGCATCGCTTTAGATCCCTCCACAGATGGAGAGGTTTGCCCCAGGTAGGAGGAGACCAAACCAAGGATATGAAACAGGGATGACCAGGCTCCCATCGGAGAACAACACAGGAACTGAGGGATTGTGGGATCTGTGATACAATAGATAATTAGTCAGGAACATCTGTTGGAGGAAGTTCCGCTGTACCTCTTGGGCCGTCGATCTTATAGCACACTTTGGCTTAGAGTGATGAGCAAGCAGGTTGTTATTTTTTTTTTGTTTAATTACACTGATAAACTACTTGTATTTATCATTGAGATCCTCCTTTTTTTCAAGATATGTGGTGAAAGAAACTGACTAAACATAAAACATGGTGAAACAGAAAAAAATAGTTAAATCACTTCTGAGCATAATGACATTTGCTCACTTTTGAATATAAATTTTACCATTTTGATTATGGATGTAAACATGTCCTGAATACATGAAATAGAGGAAGTAAAACGATGGCTTCCCATGTTTGTGTTGCATGAGAATTTACCTAAAATGCTACTAAGAAGTGAATGATATCTATAGCAGCGTTCAGTATAGTGAGAGTTAAACTAACTATCAGCAGCCATATTTAGAAATTATATTTCAACAAGGGGAATTATTCAATAGTAGGCGACATGGAATAATAGAAACCGGTCCAATAGTTATGCATGCTGCTGTGTAACATAATCAGTAATGAAAAGGGGCATGCTCGAAATAAAAGATAAGTTCAGTGAGGTCATTAATTCCATGAAAAACGTAATTGTTTCTTGCTAAAGGATGAAGTCATCAAATGTAAGTCGTCATTACAGTAAAATGAAAATCGAAATAATGGGATGTCGCAGACATCATTCATATGAATGGTATGCTATGTTAAAATTGTTGGTTTAAGAGCAAAAACCATTACAGCAGTGCAGAAAATGATAGGCTGCTCAGCTGGAAAAAACTCCAAAGCTTTAAACCTGAATCAGAAAGATGTGGAAGAAAACTGAAAACCATCAGGGTGGATGATAAAATTGCAGACATGGCAAAAATTTGTGATGTGCTCCAGGATTATTAAAGAAGGTTTTAAACTATCTGTGAGTACTGTAGCATTAAGAAGATGCCTATGTGAAGCCAAGGTGTCGCCACAAAGTTTTGCTTTGGTTGCAGTCTGTGCACTGAAAGAAGACGAGCTAACGAGGTTAGAAAGAACACGCTACTACTCTGCTAGCCTAACGAGAAATGCCGCAACAATTTTGGACTGATGAAAGCCAAATTGTTGTTTATGGTTCTGTGGTCCTCAGAGAGTTTTTAAGCCAATCCCCGCACACAGAATCCAAAAAACAGTCTACTGTTAAGATTGATGTGGGTCATGTTGCCTTATGCTAATAAGGAAAGGCCATTGAAAGGGTTGCTTTAATTCAATTCAATTCAATTTTATTTATATTGCACCAAATCATGAAACATGTCATCTCAAGGCACTTTACAAAGTCAAGTTCAATCATATTATACAGATTGGGTCAGATTATACAGATTGGTCAAAAATATCCTATATAAGGAAACCAGTTGATTGCATCAAAGTCCCGACAAGCAGCATTCACTCCTGGGGAACCGTAGAGCCACAGGAAGAGTCATCTGCATTGTACATGGCTTTGCTGCAATCCCTCATACTGAGCAAGCATGAAGCGACAGTGGGAAGAAAAACCACCCATTAACGGGAAGGAAAAACCTCCGGCAGAACCGGGCTCAGTATGAACGGTCATCTGCCTCGACCAACTGGGGTTACAGAAGGCAGAGCAGAGACACAACAAGAGAAACAAAAAAGCACAGAAGCACACATTGATCTAGTAATCTGTTCTACATTAGATGGTAGTAGCGGGTGAGCCGTCTTCTCTGGATGATGTCACAGTTAACAGAACGCCAGACCAGGTGTACCTACTATGAAGAGAAAAGAGAGAGAACAGAAAGTTAAAGCAGAAATGACAACACATAATGCATAATTGAAGAACAGTAGAACTCAATAGAGTGAGAAAATTAGATCCTGATATACTCCAGTAGCCTAAGCCTATAGCAGTAAAACTATAAAGGTAGCTGAGAGTAACATGAGCCACTCTAGATATAATTTTTGTCAAAAAGAAAAGTTTTAAGCCTAGTCTTAAAAGTAGACAGGGTGTCTGCCTCACGGACCAAAACTGGGAGTTGGTTCCACAGGAGAGGAGCCTGATAGCTAAAGGATCTGCCTCCCATTCTACTTTTAGAGACTCTAGGAACCACCAGCAGACCTGCAGTCTGAGAGCGAAGTGCTCTGTTAGGAACATACGGGGTAATCAGAGCTCTGATATATGATGGAGTTTGATTATTAAGGGCTTTATACGTTAGAAGAAGAATTTTAAATTCTATTCTTGATTTAACAGGAAGCCAATGAAGGGAAGCTAAAATTGGAGAAATTTGATCCCTCTTGTTGATTTTCATCAGAACTCTTGCTGCAGCATTTTGGATCAGCTGAAGGCTTTGAACTGCATTTTGTGGACTTCCTGATAGTAAAGAATTACAATAGTCCAGCCTTGAAGTAACAAATGCATGGACCAGTTTTTCAGCATCACTCCTGGACAGAATGTTTCTAATTTTGCCGATATTCCGGAGGTGAAAAAAGGAAACTCTGGAAACCTGTTTAATATGGGATTTAAATGACATGTCTTGGTCAAAAATAACACCAAGATTTTTTACTTTATTACCAGAGGCCAGGTTAATGCCACCCAGATTAAGTGATTGGTTAAGAAGTTTATTTTTTGAGGACTCTGGCCCAAAGATTAAAACTTCGGTCTTGTCAGAATTTAGATGCAGGAAATTTAAAGTCATCCAGCTTTTGATGTCATCAAGACATGACTGCAGTCGAAGTAATTGATTGGATTCATCAGGATTTATGGATAAATATAGCTGAGTATCATCTGCTTTAACAAGACAATGACCTCTAACACACCAACCAGTAAGCAGCGTACTGGTTCCAACCCCTGATCAACAACTTGGGTGAAACTAAACATGTTGTTTCTAAAGTAAAACCAAGGACCTATGCACACAGCAATATTTTTTGCTTAAAATTGAAAAGCTGTTTGTGTATATCACAACTGCATATGTTTTCGCTGACAATACGCACTTCTACACAAAGTCACACGGGTCATTTCAAAGACACTAGGTCCCGGTCTGACGTAGGACTTTTTACCTTTCCTCGGGATTGTTGATGGGGCGTGATTGGGTGCGGCAGGGCAAAACCCTCCGCCACCATGAGCATTAAGGACGTGAGCGCCCAAATATATAAATTCTATAACCTTAACTTGTCATAAAAAGTGTTTTTAGATGTTTTAAGCAAGAGAATAGAATTAAAATTAGAATACACCTCAAAACTTTATCTGTAAAGTCAGTGCTCAGGATTATTTTGAATCTGGTCTCAGATTTTTCAGAGCAGCAGAGCTCCATTTACAGGCCGGTCAGCTTGCTGATCCAACCGAGCAGCTGGATGGAAATCCCCGTTACTACAGCGTTTAGTTGGCCAAACTCTAGCTTCTAGCTGTTTGTTCTGACTGTAAGTGAATCTAAAGCATTTAGTAGGTTTGTGGTGAATAACTGCAAGTACCAGAATATAAAATGTAATATACTACGCCGGACCTTTTTTTGGTATTTTAAGTTAATGTAGGCATAAATTATGAACGGTTTCAGCACAGTTCTATGACTTGATGGACTGTTAACTCTTAATTATTTTCTATTTTTTATGGTTTTGTGCTGACAGCTCTGCAGGAGGGGAGATGTTTGGATGCAGGTTGCCAAAAGCTTCGAGGGTTCCTCTCCATGTCCTGCCTACATACTCCACTGTTTCTACTTCCTGTTTACTCCACTGTCTACACATCTTCCATTTTATATAATGTTTGCTCATAATTAGAAAGTCAAGGTACTGGTTCCTTGCAACTGTGTATTGTCTGTTTTTTGTTGCTCTAATAAACTTTTTTTTTTTACTAAAAACATTTCCTGTGCTTTAGATATCTAAGTTTTCTTGATTACTGTATTAAGAAAATAAAAAAAGTTTTTATTCAATGTTTTGTAGATATCAAAAATTAATCATATCGTCGCAAAGCAACAACTCTGGCCAGATGGAGGTTGTTAAAAAATTAAATGTAAAGTAATGATTTAAACTTTTTCTATTATGCATCCATAACAATTTAATGGGAGGAATGGATCAACTGTATACTCTAAAGCAAGTCTTAATCTAGTATTATTTATCCATAGAAACAAAAATTATTTGTTAAGTAATAGTCCTTTAAACACCTAAAAGAGTTACAAGAAAAGCTGGATAGCATATTCAGACAGAGGACAAAAGGGACATTTGTGAGGTCTAGAAAATGGTGGCTTGAGAAATTAAATTACTTTATTAAGTTACAAAAGTATCATACAAAGTTAATTACAATTACTCGTTTATGAATAGAAGAAGTGATAACAGATGACCTGACAATACTCCACAGGTTCTATCCAACCAACCATTCCCTACAGAGATTTTACTAATGTTAGAAAAAAAAAATTTGGCTGTTTGGTTGTTTGGCCTTTGGTTTATTTTTACTGCCACCACTGGCCTGGCAAATGTGCCGTATGACTGCAATCAGTAGAAATGAATATGCATAGCATAACGGATGCCGGCCAATTTTAAAAACACAGAATCCGTTTTATAATTCAACGTCACCTGAAGCAACAACTGTCACGGAAGGGCAATTACTCTGTTTTTCACATTACTACTACTGTCATGTGCACATTGATCGCAATTAAAACATTGTCATGTAGATGTGTTAAAAGAAATGGAAAAACAATCCTGATTTTAATGGATTGTTGTCATGTGCACAGGTCCCCAGAAAGGCAGATAAATTGTGCAAATTACACTCTCCAATCATCCAGGGCTGGAATACCTGACAATTCATAGGTGTGAGATGATGTTGGTTGACTTCATAAAACAACTAAGTACAGTATTAGCTCGGATTGTCATTATTTCATTTTTGAGTTAGTAAATACAGATAGTGCTATTTTTTTATTTAGCATATTCCCTGTTTCTCACTTCCTGCATATTATTTTTTTTTAAATGGCAGATCACTCTATATTCATGTTTTGCTTTGGAATAGAACAGCCAAACATCCCAATATATTTGGATGTATGAAAATAAAAGCTAATTTATAAAATTTGAATGAAACTTTACTGCCTTGAGCTTCACTCCCTCTTCTATTGAAGACAGCTTGTGTAACCTTTCGCTCTCGGTGAAAGGTTGGGTTTTGAATTCATATAAGTGACATTGGAAGGAGAGTCAGCAAACAGGTCAAGCCAACGTTATAGTTGTGAATTCAGCTTAATGCCAAGATCAAACTGCTTAAATCTTGTAGTTAGTTTTAGCAGTTTTTAAGATAATTCTATTACCTAATTTTTCTCTCTTTTCAGATCCATGGTTCTTAGTCTGAAGGATTTTTTTCCAATGTGAATCTGCTTGTCAAAGCTTAGTAAATTAGTGCACAAATTGGTGTGCAAAGCCTCACCTGTGGTGCCACCAGACTGTTCCATCTGTACCCCGTGCCTGTACCGGTGCCAACTATGTATTCCAGTTGGCGCATGCTGAACATCTTTGCAGTGCAATATGTTTGATTCGGGGCTCTGCATCCACCAATTTGTCTAATTGTAGCGGCTAAATGTGTTCTCGAGCACAGAATGCCAATTAAAAATAAATCAGTCTTCTGTAAGGTGCAGGTGTAAACCACACAACCTCAGGATTTCCTTTTTCCAGTTGGCAGATGCATTTGTTGCTGTCCTCTTCTTCCCAGTAAAATCTGTTATTATACAACATTGTACTGGTTGAGGCTTTTTTTAATCCATCTGGTTAGCTAACCTGTCAGTCCACCGGGAGTGGAATCCAAGGCCGGATTTTGGATGACACTGTGCAGCAGCGTTCAACATTCAAATTCTCACACCAATAAGCAAAAAAGGATGAATATCAACCATTAATAACAATTCTCATTCATTTAACATCAGGTCAAATTATCAACTGTATGTCCTCAAAAATGAGGCACAAGGTCTACTTGATCTACAATGGCAAAGGATGTGGAAGGAAAGCAATCTCTCTGGACCTTTGAGCGGTAAATGACATTAGATTGATGGGCCATTTAGCCTTTAAACAGGTGAATGAAGATACTCTAATTGTGTCATCATTATTAACTCCTCTGAAATGTTGCCCCGGAATTACCTCCTGTCTATTACCATTTGACTTAACTATTTACAACTGTCAAAAAAAAAAAAAATAAACAAATAAATGCAGAGCTATGAAAATGATTCCAGGGAGGGAATAAAAATGCAGCGAGGAATCCATCAGGATTTCATTTAATGGGTCTGCCTCCCCCTGTCTGCCCGCCCATATAGACATCAGGTCCCCGCAAGCCTCGCTCCTATTAACACATTCACCAGCTGCCGGGAGAGAAAGTAAAAATTTTCACCTTTCCATCAACTCTCCTTGCCTGTTGACACCCACTCAAAACTCCCACCTCTTCTTCCCCTGTTCCTTTGCTTCGCCCGCCTCACAAGTTCTGCAAGAGATCATTTCCTTTCCAAATTACAACGGACCCTTCCACTGACCCAGGGCCGTTCAGATAATGCAACGTGGGAGCGGAGAGAGTCTCTGATGAGAGAGAAGAGCAGACGCGCCGGGCAGGACTAATGTCTTACCAACATTGTGCTTGGAGACTTTATCTGTCGGAGCTTCATCAATAGCAGGGCGGTCAAGTCAGATTCTTCTACCAGGCTTTGGTTAAAAAAGGAAATAGTCTGATCGGTTGATGTGTTCTTCACAGGGAAGCAGCTGTTAGTGCAAATTAAAGTACAGTATGTGATGCTATACAGCAAACAAACCTCTTGTACGTAGCCCTGGCAGAACGTATGAATGATCTGCCAAAGCAGCTTGCTGGTTGTGTTGTGATTCATAAGCTTATCGCCTCTCAGTCCAGTCAGGCATGACAAAAATAGAGAGAGGACGTGTCAGCTACACGGAGAAAGGGTTTGATATTAGAATTCAAGGCATCTACGTCTTACCTTGAGCAGGATAATCCCATTATGCCTCAGGTCACAACATGGCACACACAGAAAGATGCACAGCTCACCTCAAAATAAACTGCCTTTAAGTTGAGTACAGAAACACAAACAGCCATCAGAGAAAAAAAAAAACATCACACTGCACCAAAAACTGAAGGAGAACCTCCAGTTCAAATGAGAAAAGTAACACAGATATTTAAAGAAAAAGAACTTCCGCATTAGGTTAAATGAGACCAGCAAAGTGTTTCTCAGAGAGACTTTTACAGTTTCTGCCTGTTTACGAGATCGAGCGGTTTTTCATTACATTCTGTCAGCTTTCATTATGAAATGAGAAAATCTAATTTTGCCCAGTGTATCTGACAGTTTTTCAGACTAATTCATCCTGTCAAGAAGATGCCCGGCCAGACCCAACAGATGGTGTTTGTGTAAGTGAGCATTTTGTTTTTCGGTGTACATATTTTGCACAGTGCAAGATCCTCCGGAGTTCAGATCTAAAAGTGCTCCGTGTTTGTTGTTGGTTTATGATTATTTTTTAAAGAGAGGAAAACTCTTTCTTTATGTATCTGAGTGCAAGCTTTTGTGATTTATATAAACATAAAACAGATTGTAATTGTTAAAAAAAATCGTTGAAATGATACGACTAGCTATTTCAATAATTTATTGTGTACAGAAACCTGGACCTCTAAGATGAGCTTGAGTTTATATTTTGGTCTATTATTGGCCTTCCAATAAAAAAAAAAAAAAAAAACGAATTGGTGAGTCATTGTCATCCCCTTCTAGAGAGTGTGTGTACCCATCCCTGACCGCAGTTAGAAAATACCATTTTACTAATATTATTTTCTGCTTGAAATATTCGAGCAGGGAATTCATTCCGGGAAGGAGTCATGGGAGGATTTTAATCAACAGCGTTGGAGGCGTCAGTCTGTAAAACCTGCAATGAATCCAGCTATAAGCTAATAACCCACATACCATAACACACTATAACGAATTCTATTTGCAGCAGATACGCTGGGCAAGTTTAATATGCAGGATGATTTATATGATTAAAAGAAGAAATTTAAATAGAAAATGTGTTTTTTTTATGAAAGGCAATCTGCTGTATTTAGGAGATGTTTTAAGTAAAAAATAAGTTAGGGGTATCCATTTATGTCATGATCCTGGTGTGTGACTAGGGGTTCCTGTGCATAAACAGAACATATTTGCTGGTTGGCCATGCTCCTGGCTGTTGGAGATTTAAGGAGCAGTTAGATGACCTGGTTCACCTGATGCTCAACCTAGGGCTGGACGATAATTCAATAACAATAAATATCGATAGACAGATGTATATTCGATAATAGAAAAAAAAAGATTCAATGGGAAGTTCAATAGTTTTCCTTCCTTTTGCATCCTAGCCTATCATGTAGGTTAATATTATAGTCATTACATCCTCCCAGCCAATCACAATGCACACCCATGATCACTCTGTCGCCAAGCCCCGCCCCCTCCAAAGAGTTTAGAGAGACACGTTATTGTTTTCTTTAAAACTTTCAGTTTTAGTAAAAAGTTGGTTAAATAAAGGGTTGAATTTGAATTAATTTTGTGACTTCTTTATTTAAAAATAAGTCGCTAAGCAACAGTATAAAATTGTTAAAATATCTGTTTTGAATTTGTTGATAATTATCAATATCGGTCAATATGATTTCTATTTTATTGATATACTTTTTTTTTTTATATCGTCCCGCCCTAGCTCAACCCATCTGGTACAGTCAAACCAGGTTTTTCATGTTTCTGATTGATCATTGTGTTCATGTTACTCTTCTTATGTTCCTCAGACTCATCTTCCATGCTCTCTGTGCCTCCCAGGTTGAAGTCCTCTGGCTGGTCTCTGCGCCAACTCAGGATAATTTCCACAAAGTCCAAAGCTCTCCCTGAAATACGCCCACAGTCCTCCACTGCAGCTACCCCATCTCCAGCCACCCCCTGCCTGCCCTCTCACCAATTCCGTCTGTACAGTCCCCTCCCGAATCTCAATCCTTCATCTGCCCCGCTCATATCAGGAATCCCTCCGGAACGCAAATCTTCCCCGTGAAACTTCCTCTACAAAGCTACCACCAAGGAATTTCGGGGTTCCTCTCAATCTCAGTAAGCCTCTCAGTTCAGTTATTCTGTTAAAAGATTCCCCCTCATTCTTTCTCCTGCTTTATCTGTTTCCCTCCTCCTCCATACGCCACAGAACCTCTCTACAGAAGCCACCATAATCGCACAATTCATAACTCATTTGTTGTAATGAATCTTTCAGTCGGATATATTCCGAGTCCTGCTTTGATCCTGCGTGGGGGAAATCTCCGGAGACAAGACATTTTATCCATGTATTGGCAGATAAATCTTCAGAATTAACTGGTTAAAATCTAACGTGTAATTGTTAAATGTAATTAACCAAAATCTGAACAATTCTCATTTGCTTGTCAAAAGTCAGTTAAGAGCTCATAGATCCACATTACAAAAAAACCCAAATCTCTTTGATCCCCCAACTGTATATTACTGTGCCAGCCAGCAGTTTAAAGCCACTCATCAAGGTCATCACTGCCGTTTCCATTTGGGCTTCTATTTATGCATTTGAATCTGTTTTTTTTAGTGTGGAATAAATATATAACAAAATCTGAAGTAATAATTGTGTGCAGGAGTTTGAATTTACTGTGGCTTTTCGCTAATCCACACATAAACCTGTGGAATCTCCAAAACGTTAGCCACAAGGAAACAGCGGTGGTGGTAAACCCTCTAACTCTCAAAAAGGTACAATAATATATATTTTTTTTATTTAATGGACTATTCTTTTTATAACACATTCATTTCTGTACGACACATGGCCTGACGTTTTACAAAATCCTCCAACTTAGATGAGCAGAATGATTTTATTCCTGCCGTTTAGTCTGATGGGTGAATTTTTGCCTGACAGATTTTAATTGTACATTGCACAACATAATCATTTAAGTGCCACCATAAACGTTATGCCTTTAGGAAACCTTATGTTAAATTATCTGGGGAAAGTAAATGCATGTAATTTATTTATCCGTAAAGAAAAATACATCATATTTAATAATATTTTCCAGTAACAGCTTCTTTCACCAACATAGCAATGCCAACTCTTTTACACGAGACGGATAAATTAAAGGTTTCAATGACCTTGTAGACAAAAGATGAAAGCTTACATTTGAGCTTTGTCTCACATATGTTCTACAAATCTCTGGCATTATAGAGTCCATCATTTCTTCCTGTGCTGTTTGTACAGTTCCTTCCCTAATCCAGCACAAACATCATGGACTTGCAATCAATGTCACATTAAAACGAAAACTGAATGTGTGAATGAGCTTTAATGCAAGTTGTTTTCCAAAAGCTCTGAATGAATCGTGTGGACTTCACTCCAACAGCAGCAACCTTGTAAGCACACCTGGTAAGGGGACAACAGGTGAGTGTGATCTGCGACCTCTGTCCAGATCATCCGTTGAGAATGACGAGCACAAGTTAAAAGAAGTACAAAGATAATGTCAAACCTCAGATCCACTCTGGTTTTAAAGCTCGACGCATGCAAAATCCATTCATCTTTTTTTTTTCTTTTTTTTGAAGGTCTTTTGTGGCGGAGCAACAGAACCCAGAGGAGCTCATGTATGAAAAGATCTTTCATTATTAATACAATATTAGCCCACATTAAAGTGGATGACTGAAGGATTGTGTTTCAACACTGCAGGGGTTGTAAAGTGAACAGAGGTTAATTCTCTGATCCAAGGGTAGATTTGTATCATTGTTTGTAGATAGAAGGTTTTTTTTTTTCCAGGGGACAGGAACCATGTCTCCCCTTGCTGCTCCTCAGAGCACTGTGGTAGATTGCCTGGTCTGATTAATCTTAATGAATTATGCAAATAGCCTTTATCTCAAATGATTTAGCAATGTTTCTGTATTGTTTTATTAATGCACTTTTGAATTACTCTGCATAATCACGTAGCCTTTCCTCAGCCATTTGCTGTTTGTAATTCATCGCAAGCTCTTTATTAAATCCATGGTGGTCTCCGGTGAATTACAAGCAGGAATGAGAAATTAGTCATTACTGTAATTTAATGATTTCTAACCAAACAAGACGCAACCTGGATTGCTAACCATAGCGATCCTCCTCATTTCTCTCTGTCAGCATCAGTCCCATGGGTCGGATCTTTGGGAGCAACCCTTCTACGTTTTGGCTTAATTAATTATGTTTAGTATAAGAAACATTCTTGTGAATGCACTGTTTCAATTACAGGGAAATTGACTTACAAAATATGAAATTTACCATAAAGTAATAATTTGTTGGGAGTTTAAACATTATAATAAATTGAACAGTTTCTTCTTCACCTGTCTATTCGCAATCGGAACAAATTTCCCAGTTTGTCCTTTATGCATGGATATTTTGATGACCTGTATCGAGCAATAAGTTAAAAGGCTACAGTATAACATTTGCATTTCCTAACTGTATTTTATTGTGTCAGCAAAAGGGCTTGATTCCTTTACAGTGTGATTTCCTGTCCCTAAGGTGGTTTGACATGCAGCTGAAACATAAATAAATTCCCAACCGTTCCCCTCCCCCTAGCCTGCTGCTCGGCTTCCACAGAGAAGGGAATGAAGCTTCACGTTGATATCGGTAATGATAGTAACCACATTATATGCGTAAGAATGGACAGACATTTTATTTGCCCTTGGATCCCACTGATGCAGCTGGCTGGCAAGGCCACCAGGACTTAATAATCCTTTTCCATTCATCCGTTATCTCCCACCATCCTATCACACAGCACAGCCTACCTCCATTGGAGGGTTTATTTAATGCCACACTGTAATAATATATTAAGGGGCATTATTCATAAGAATGAAAGGAGGCGGAAATTGGGATAGTTTGACCACTTGATTGGTAGTGTGTATGTACATATATATATATATATATATATATATATATATATATATATACTCTTTTTTATTGTTGCCATGTATCATGAATTGGCGCTATATAAGTAAATATATAAGTATATATATATATATATATATATATATATATATATATATATATATATATATATATATATATATATATATATATATATATATATACATGGGGGAAATAAATAGTAGTGGAATTGTTTCACTATTTAGTCAATGTATTATAGCATATTTCAGATGGTCAAAAATTATGTCAGACAAGGATAATTTGAGCAACAAAAATGCAATTTTCAAATGATCATTTCATTTACCAATCTGGCCCATGTAACGCATAGTTAAATCCTGAATTTATTGTGATTAACCATCTGTTTCGAAAACCTGAGTACAATTTCACTAGAAACACCCGGGCTTCGGGTCTGCAACAAATAATTTGCTGAGCTAAATAAATTCAAGAACAGATTAGATACGCAGTCAATGAGAACTACCAATCTTGGGTTGAAATGCCTCTGGCACCTCAATGGACCACTTTGAGAGACATTGTCCATAACTGGAGAACACGGAACCGTGGTGGACCTTCCCTGCGGGGACAGCCGATTCCACAGAAGAACTCACACGAGCTTATGATAAGGATTCCACTATTAGAATGAGACAGGACATAAATACCATAAAGGAGCGAGTTTCTTGGCCAAAATCACTGCTGATTAAAACATTTAAAATAAAAACCTTCTGCAGACAAAGGGCCAAGCTTGGAAAGCTATTATCCTGTAATAAATAATTTTTAAATTTAGTCATGTTGTCTTTGTATGATATAAAAATGTATTTGATGATCATAAACCTTTGACTGTGACAAAACAAATGTGACAAAAAAGCAAAAACTGAAGAAAACTGTAAGGGGGAGGGGTGCTTTTTCACAATACTGCTTACAGGTTTCAGGGAACTAGGTCTAAGACGGTGTTTTTATTGTATAGTCTGTTCATGTGAGGTAAAATCAAAGTTTGCATTTTGCCTTTTGTTCTGTTGTCCATGGCCTATTTTTGTATTTGCTGATTTTTTTTTTACATTTACGTTCTTCCATGAGATTGAACCCGATTACCTTTGAGTGATACTCCCCCTCGTTTTATTTGCTAGAACATTTCCTTAACATGCTGCACTCCTCCAATTCACCAATACAACACAGACTGCAATTATTCTAAAGAGCAATATTCATTGACTTAGATTTATTGAGATAATATTGACATTTGTAATGAATAGCAGTCACCAGGCTTTGAAAGTAACAGATACCATTAAAGCATTTCTTGCAGAACTCAGCTACTTTGACCTTTAATTACAGCTTTTTTTATTTCTGGGTGTGTTTATCTTAAGTGTCTTTCAAAAGTGGACTTTACATCCTAATAAACTTAAAAAGAAGAAAGGCCAGGCTTTTTTCAAACCAACAAAAAGAAACAGAAGAGGTATCTCCCCCATAAGGCTAAAAGGAATCGAAATGCTTATAACCTCACAAGAGCCCCCGAAGAGATATGCATCAACAGTCCCAGGGCTCCTTGTGGCAAGAAAATGACACAAAAGTTTCACATAACACGTTTTTAAGGTGAGGTTCTTCACCCTCTAATCCAGTCTTCATGTCAATAAATATCATCATGGTTGGGTTTTTCAAATCCGTTGGATTAGAAGTATAGTACAAAGCAAGATTTGGTGGGCAGCAGAGTTGAGAGAAAGCTACTGTCGATGCTAGACAAAAAGTCGAGAATCAGTTTATCACTGTACGCTCATGAGAATTTCAAAATACTTTTCTTCTTTTTGTTCACTGGAATGTCCGAGACTTATGTCCATGTTGGTCCCAGGTTTCTGCCAGTCTATAAATCCCTTGGGATGCAAAATGTCCTACTGCGTTGGTCAAAGAAACATCTTGGTTCCACGTATCTTTATTCCGGAAAAATACAACTATCGGGTGACCTGGAAACAAAGAGAGAGAGAAGAAAATGTCAGTGTATGATAAAAAAAAAAAAACTTTAGCAGATACGCTAAACTAGTCAGCTTTTACTTTTTACAGCAGTTCATAAAAGCCTGTGAAAGCTGAATAGTGACCTGGCAACATCAAACTGAGGTTTTATCAACATGAAATGATCCATGGGTTCCGGTCCAAAAGCTCTCAATGGTAGCATCCATTGTTCTTTCCTCCACAGGACTTACATGTCCACAGAATCGTTTTGTTGCCTGTATAACATGGCCTTCCATGTTATGAGACTTATCTTTGCACTTTGCTCTGGTGTTGTCATTACAAAAACAAATCTTTTGAAAAGTATCTAAGATGTTAACACCCTGAGGGTTTTTTTATACTATTAATGATAAAATATTAAAACATTATGTTATATTAGGTTAAAATGATCTCATAACTGATTTCTTAAACTGTATGAAGGATATTACAACTATTGTGTGTTTGGGGTTAAATATTGTATTTAACAGGAAACAATTGATTTATGCATTTTTGCACATTTATGGTTAGCCTTAATTTTGATCCTACGGAGATAAGACAATGATAATAGCTGTTTACTTTGTTTTAGTGCAGCCAAAATCTGCTTCACTTACTGCCTGAAGCAAAATGTCCAGAATGCTTCAGTGAACTGCAGTATTGCCAAAACTGGAACACAAAGCAAAAGCATATGATGGAATCTTTAAGTGTACTAAAAATCTTGACTTTGTTCTACATGTTTTATTTTTCTTTATTGTCAAATTAGATTTATGTAATTTATTAACATAAAGTTGGATTCTCAATGTACTACTGTAGGATGAAGTAAAATATGTCAATGATTTTACAAAGTAACCCCTTTGAAATATAGTGTAGGTATTGTAGTGAGTGATGCAAGAATATTTGACTGGGAAGAATTAGAACACCATGAAAATTGAGATTGTGATATTGTAGATGAGGCCATACGAGCTAGAACAGGAATGGCAAACTCATTTCTATATTGGGGCACTTAAGCATCATGGAGTCATTAAAAGGGCTGGTTGCACATGTAGAGATGATACTTTTGATTTCATAATTTCATAACAGCTCACATAGAAATAAAGGAATGCACAGTAACATAAAGGTAGCTTTTCCTCTTTATTTGATTGACAACAAGTAGGGCTAAAAATGGGTGGATTACCATCGGCCTTCACTGTACTGCCTATGTAAAATGATGTTACACACACACACACATATATAGATAGATAGATAGATAGATAGATAGATAGATAGATAGATAGATAGATAGATAGATAGATAGATAGATAGATAGATAGATAGATAGATAGATAGATAGATAGATAGATAGATAGATAGATAGATACTATATATATATATATATATATATATATATATATATATATATAAGGTGAGCAGAATATATAAACTAATATATTCTGCTCACCTTAATGTTGTGTGTTTGCCATTAAAGCAAGCTTTTGATCTGACGCTGTGCAACCGTCAGCAACAGCCTCTGTCAAATGTGTGACAAGTTCAAGGTATGCATATTCCCAGCTGGCATGTTTATAATTTAACATCTGTGGTGTTGCACAATACACATAAATAGCAGACAGAAGTCAGCTCTAATAGATTCTGGTTCATGGTCAATGACTTATAAATGAAGAATAATATTATTCATGGCATCAATATGGTACTGTATACTGCAGTGCTGCTATATTTTTTCTCTGATGTTTTCATAAATATTAATCTAAAATATTCAAAGAAGCATTTTGTACATCTTTCACTTCAAGAAAGACTCAAAAAGTAAACAGTGGTGGCTTAATTGCTCCTTATGACTTTGTGACTTGCCCTTTGTTAGGAGAAGCTTTAAAGCATGAACACAAACACACACCAGCAGGTAGAAAAGGTGTTCCTGTGAGAGTGTTTGCACATTATGGTTGTTCATTAAGCGGTTGCTGGGATGTCACCAGTTGAATCAGCATGCCATTGCCAAAAGCAATCAGTACTGTGAGTAATGCAAATCCAAATTTCTACACAACAATGATTTCTGTGCTGTTTACAGGTGCAGCTGATGACACTGTGCTCGCTGTTTGGGGAGCCACAATTTAATTTTCACTTCCATGCGACAATCCTCAGGCATCATGGTGTGAGAGAGGATATGGAAATGATTTGATCTCACTGCAGTTGCAGCAGCAGGTAGTGGAAGTGGTGTAAAAACGGCAGAAATCTTGATCATGGAAATTCTTTTGCCTTGATGTGCTTCAAGCTTGATCTGTACATTTTTATTGGAATGTTTTCATTTAGATATTTTTTAATCTAAAACAATTAAGATAACATTTGCATTTTTTAGGGCTTTAAAGGGGATTCCACACAAACAAACAAATAATGTTAAAAGAGATGTAAAACAAAGGAACATAAAATCATGTGGAAACCATTAAAGGAGTTAGTACGCTGGGGTTTTATGGGTGTCTTTTATGAGGGTTGCCGCTGAGTAAACAAATAAGGGGAGTCAGCAAAGAAAGTAAGTCTTTATTCAGGATAAAAACTTTTTTTTGAGTAAAAAGTGACACCAACAAGAAGAAGTTATGCACCAAAATAAGCACCAAGATGGAGTGGTTTTATTTGGATATAATTTGGTACACATGTAGAGTGAATCGAAAAGAACGGGTGCATCTACAGATACAGTCTACATATGTATAGGATAGGTCACTATAGCAAACAGGCCCATCTGACCTAGAATATGCCTTGAAGGATGGGCCTCCATGTCCTTTAAAAACAGCAGAGCACCAACTGCAGGTTGCTCAAGCGCAAGCCACCAGAACTGACAAACACTCCTGGACAGGTGTCAAAATATGTTCAGAAAGAACTGAACGAAAGTTCGTTTTCCTCCGATTTGAGCCTGTTTCTGTTGTCATGACCCGGATAACTGAGAACTTGCACAGGCACGATAGATCACAACATACAGAGAGTGCCTCAGATGCCTTATATTAGTGTCCCCAGCTTCAGACCCTTGGGAGCCGCTGTGGTGCAACTTTTAGATGCATCCCTGTTCCAACTCACCTGGATCGAATAAATAACACTTTATCTGGCCTCTGCAGAACTGGAGGAGGTAATTCAGCCATGGGATTCAGGTCTTATGCATCTAAAATATGCTGGTTAGGAAACTTGTGATCACCCAACACAGACGAGACTAATGTGAATGTGTTGTGCACCGATAACTACAGATCCATGTGCCATGTGACAAGTAATGATGGTCTCCAATGAACACTATAGGATGGCAGATATTGCATTCTTGCTCTTACCTACCCCATGGTTCCTAATTCCCCATGACTGTTGGGTTGTACCGTCCATTGCAATTAAGCATGCACTCACACTGTTGTTACTCACAGCGTCTGCTGTGTTTTTACTGATGAACCAGCTCTTTGCAAAGAAGAAGAATTCCTTTATTACCCCACAATGGGGAAAGTCGGTTGGCAAATTAAATTCACCAGCAAACACACAGTCAGTTACACACAACTACTAGCAATTAAAAGAAGAAGAAAAAAAGGACAAACCGGTCTAATCTAAAATTATATCTAAAGAACACCAAGAATAGAAGATAAAAGTAAATACCAGAGTAAATGTAAAATATTGCACAGTGGACATATTTAACAGTGGAAAAAAAAACTCCACCCTATTTGCAGAATGCACGATAATAGATAAACAGTGTGTCAAATTATATCCACATCAATTCTATATTTTTTACCTTTTTGCCAGTTAGTGTACTGTTTATATATATATATATATATATATATATATATATATATATATATATATATATATATATATATATATATATATATATATATATATATACATATATACATATATATATACATATTATATATATTCTTGCCCCCCTCTTTAAGCTGGACAGGTGGATTTTTCATACACTTCTTGCTGAGTAGGTAAGGCAATTTTTTCATTGTGTCTTGGAAAAAATCTCTTAGACATCTATCCATCACTAACATTAACACCTCCTCTACAAGCTTCATAACACCTGTCATGTGGGAAGGATGTGTGGCTCTTTGCCCTCTGTCCTCTGATTGATAGGAAGTGAAACCAGGAGCTGCTGGGGTTATAATTCTTCACATTACCAGCAGCAGGACTATAAAACTAGCTGCTCCTAGAACATGTACAGAAAGTAGGGAACAAACAGAGTTTATCGAGCATGCGGCTGGAGGGTGTTAGATGTCTGATTTACTGATGTGACTTCACCAGGGGGAAACAAACACAACCATTTTTATTAGCCAAACGCCACAAATGAACACATCTGGAAGCACTGATTTGCATTACTGGATCAAGAAAGTATTGAAAGTGACAAAGTTCTTTACATGCAAAATATAATTTTTGTGGAACATGTCTAGGAGCTTCTGTTTAACTATAAATTTAGAAAAACACAAAAAAATTAAGTTTATCTTTAAATAAGCCAACGCATGTGGTGGTCTTTTGAGAGCCAAGATACCTTTTTTATTTTTATTCTAATGCTCAACAGAATCTTTTAAACTCTCTGCATTTGTGTGATCCCCAATAACTGTAATGCATTACAGTCATATTTGCTGGTCTCCTTAGTATTTTGGCATGCATTTAGGAGTTATTTATAACGGTTTAAATAACAAAAGGGATGATTAAAGACTTTATAAAATGGTGTGGTCACAGCTATGTAATTATCCACAACTAGAGTCAATTTACTAAAGTGTTAAACAGATCAACAACAGATTTCTAATGAAAGCTAGCTTTATTTAGACTTGATGGACAGTATGCATAATGAATACCTCACGTGCATATAAAAGGGGAATACGTAATTTATTGTAAATCAAAGTTTTCTATATTAATTAACCCTGCAAATTGTCTTTGATCATTTATGTTTGAGGTAATCTTGAAAGAGCTGCTTAACTGAAGCTAAAACGGAATTTCAAAAGGAAACATTGTTCAGTGTCCTCATGCTTCTGTTTCTCTGTTGTAATCAGGACAATGAAGGGTGCATTAGATGTAAAAGCAGCTGATCCATCCGTCCATTCATCCATCCATCCATCCATCCATCCATCCATCCATCCATTGAAGGATGGGGTCATGGGGGAGCTGGTGCCTGTCTCAAAGCAGTCATGGTGGGTTTCCAAGTCCCATAACAGGGGCACCTAAACCCCAATTATGGATAAAAAAAAATGATGCCCTCCAAATCTTCAAGAAGTTTACCAGAAACTAATTGAGCAGCAGTTTAAATGGAAAAGGAGTGCTTAAATCAATTTTTTTTGTTGTGATTAACACTGGTAAGTTATTGTCTATAAAGTAGATGTGGAAGGCACTTCCATAATTTCAATGTTAAAGACCATATTTCAGACAGCAGAAAGTGACTGGAGAGTATTGAGTATAATAAGGGATTGATTAGAAGCTATTGTTAGCAGTGGATTGTCTAATACTGGAAACATGACTGCATATTTGCTCATATTATTTCCTGGAGAGGTCAGCTGTGTGTTTTTTTTTTTCACCAGCTACTGCCAGCGCTGCATGTGGCATAATTAATCTCAGCTTGCTGCCGTCGCGAACAAGACAAACAAATGCATTCAAGGCAATCTCTGCAGAATTCAGCCATGGGCTCCCTGCTACAATTTCTGCTTTCAGTTTGTTCTTTAAAGATTTGGACCACTACATAACTGCAAAATGTCCTGAAAAACCCTACAAAAAAACCAAAGGTCTTACCATCCAACAGAACGTTTGCCTCTGTAACCCAAGAGTGAATGTTGGAAAACAATATATTTGAAACTTTGCATGATGTTTTGCACTAAACGTACCTGCTTGAATTTTCACCGTCCAGAACTTGTCATCTCTCTTAAAAGAGTCCATAGAAACAAGACACAGCACCGGCCATCACACTGGAGACCGTGCCCCGTTTTTCAGACAGCCCTTCTGCCTCGTTCCTCAGAAGGATGTTAAGTGTCAGGAAGTTTAATACAGAGCCCTCTGGCAAACACAAGCCCATCCCTTGCTGGCTCACTGTCGGGAGGCAGTAGGCCATGAGCATGGAGCGACCCCCGCTGACTCCCTAATCAATAAAAGAGTCGAGGTTCTGACGGGTTCTACTAGCCACCTGGACCCCTGCTCATCTGTGCCTCTGTTTCTGCTTTCCCGTGGCTGTAACAGAGGGCATGAATTATTAACCCGGCTAAAATAAAAAGCTCTGCTTCATCCAGGCCTCCTGTACTCATGAATAATGGATGAGGCAGCTCAACTACAGGCGTTTGGTGAGTCAAACAGTGGACTATGATGGATGGGGAAGGGTCCTGTGTTTCCCCCACAACCACTCCCATCCCCTCACCTACCATCCTCTTTTGGTCCAGCTCATCCACACAAAAAAAAACTGAACACATCCTGACAAGCTCTATTAATTTAGAGAAGAGGTTTTAGCTTGAGCCCTGCTGCACTCCACCCAGTAGTAGTTGTGTCATGGAAAATTTGGTTTTTGCTCCTCCTGGAGTGTCTTGTTTTGCTTTTTGTAGAAGTCAGTCGTAGCCATGACCTAATGATTCCCAAAGACCGAATCAGGTTTTTTTTTCACAGCTAAA
>NC_046380.1:8557665-8634647 GCF_011125445.2 Fundulus heteroclitus | reverse complement strand
CTCATCGCCTGGTTGCATAATGGATCGTCTGCTCATAATCGCAAATATGTCTGTAAGAGAGATGAATAATGTCAAAGTGACAATAAGTGAAACAGGAAACACACTAAAAAAGTTAGAACTATGAATCAATTCAACATTTGCTTTTTTTTCATTTCAGTCTTTTAGTTTAGTTTTCTTTAGTCTGGCTTGATTTTTAACAATATGTTCCATTTAAGAACCTACATAGCCACAGTAAAAAATGACTCATGCAATCTACATTAACAATTTTTTTTTTTTTTTTTTTTTTTTTTTTTTTTTTTTTTACAAAAAGTGAAAGAAAGAAAAAAAAAAGGTAGAGGTGAAAGAAAGAGGAGATAAAAGGAAGAGAATGATAAAATGTCCTCTGTCTGCTCCATCACCTGGAAAGAGACAAAAAGAACAGCACAACCAACAGACATAAAGCAACAGATACACTCGAATAACACCTAGATGCCATTGCTAAATCATATATATTATTATGTAAGCTGACATGTGTAATGTGATATTTGAAAAAAGAAAGTGACACAACATAAATAAATAAATAAATAAATTTAACAATCTAAGTGGACCACAATTAACTTTGATGCAGTGCTTTATTTAACACAAAGAACATTTTGTGTTTAGGTTAATTCCATTTTGTACATGATATATATTTATGATTTGAAGCTATTCTGGTTCGAAAGTATAGTATTACCTCTTCATCCAAATTCAAAGTCCTCATCAACCAACACATTGGCTAGTACTTAACAATTACATCCAAATTTACCTTTTCTTTAGTGGTAAATACTATAAAGCTACCATCTGCAAAAGGTTTTTTAAGGAGCCTGGTCACATATTTTGACCATAAAAAGAAAACAAAAATAACATATATTCATCTTGAACTAAAACAATATATGCCAAGCATTCGTGCTGATAGTGTTTGCTTTTTGAGTATGAAAATAACTTTGCATGGGGCACGATCAGCAGACATGAACATTGTCTGCTGATCATTGTCTACTGTGAAACTTTCAGAAAGCAAGATGGCGCCAATCGATGGCGCTACTGTCAGAGCCAATGGCTCACAGTAAAAGAGCAGCTTGGCGCGGTCATGGACCAACCCGATCTGCAGATTTAGGGTTAATTAACCTCTCTCTCTTCGCACCTCCGCTGGGCATTGCGTTCCATCACTTACATACATAGTAGATGCTGAGCCACTGAATCGCACGTCGATGTCACCACCATATTGGAAGCAATATAGTGGGAGTAATTCGAAAAAAGATGCCTCAGTCATGTGCTGCATGGGATCATACCAACCAATTCACAGTACAAAACCAGATTTACTGGCATATCTTTCACAGATGAAAATTAACATACAGTTTTAATTGTATTTATTCACTAACCCATCCTTGTATATATTTCTAATGTGTGATATTGTAGTATTTTGTTTGATTTTTGATTTCATTGAATGTTGACTTTTAGCTGTATACCGTGCCTGGGTGTCCTAAGAGACGCTTCTAAATAATGTATTATTATTATTATTATTATTATTATTATGTAGTAGTAGTAGTTAGTAGTAGGAGTAGTAGTAGTAGTATTGCAATCATTATAACTTTGTCTGTGGGCTCCATTCTTCTTGTTTATTCTGTGCAATATCGTACTTCTTTTCACATGGTCTGATTATGGAAATATACACAAAAGTGCTTTGTTTGCTAACAAATAGAGCAAAAAAAACGAAGTGAAAAGCACAGAAATTAAATACAATAACCAACAGGGTTGTGATAATTTTAATTTGAAAACCTTTGTTTTGCGAGAGAGGTACAAGCGTAGACATTTTCAAGGTCATAATACATGACTAGATCCCTTTTAGATATTATTTGCTACCGTGATGAAATTACAATAAGAAGTTGGATTTTGAATATATCTTATGGGTAAATATTTTTATGTCTGTTGAAAGTTGTCTACAGAGGCCAAAATGTCAAAGGTGATGAGTGGAAAGGATAACAAACTTCAGCAAAGGAAAATATGTGGGTGCTCATCTAAAAGAGGCCAACGCACAAAGTAATGACCTTCCTCTGATTCCCCTCTCTGTCTTTCCAGCTCAGAAACTCGCCTCCCCCTGATCCCTGGCACACATCAGCAGAGTTGTCCCTCGCAAGCCTCCTGTCACACAAAAATAAATTGCCTTGGCTGTGAATGGGTCAAAACAACACAAGAGATGTCATTATTCCAGCTGCAATGATCATATCTTGGGAAACACAAGTCAATAGTTCTCATAATTGCAATGTCTCCAGCCCCTCAGAGTTCTTCCATGAGAGCTCCATCACATCTTTCATTATCCCAGCGATCAATCTATTTGCAAATCTTAGAAATGAAACTTAATATTGAGATGTGCACAAATATATATATATATATATATATAGATATATATATATATATATAATATATATCCATTATATATAATATAATATTGTTTAAATACTTCCTTAAAGAAAATCCCCTTTAAAATCATAATGTTTGATTAATAAGCATAATATTTGTATGCTTATTCCTTTTTAGACCTATATGATGTAAACCATTCACTGCTTGCTTTTACGCATTCAATTTTCAGCACTTGCTAAGTCCTACTTATTGTCACCAGCGTTCCTGGTGCATTGCTTATAAGGTAGGCTACATCATGGATAGGTGGCCAGACCATTACAGAGCCCGCAAAAAACAGGACAAATAACTCTACATGTGCACATTCACACCTCAGGGCAATTTACAGTCCTCAACTTAACATTCATTCTTTGGAACTGTGAGAGGGAGCATGGTATGCAGAGAAACCTCATCATGCATAGTTTGAAATTCCCAAAGGAAAAACCCCAATGGGCATTGGAACCCATTACATTCTTTCCTGTTTGGGTAAAGTATACGTATCTTCTGGACCAGCATTCTTATGTGTAAGAAAATGGTGTTTTGCAGAACAAATTTAAATGAAATATATTTAGAGCCTTATAGAGAAAACATAATTATAGTTGCATCTTCATATTGCAAAGAACAGGAGAATTGCTAAAAAATAGCATATTTGGTTGCGTCGTCAGAAAGATTGGGATGTCATTTACTGATGAGTTTTTACCTTTCAAAAAAGAACGTAAGTATAGTGCTCATTTTATTGAAATTCAAAATCTTTCTGAATGTTCTTTTAGCAGTGCTGTCAATCCAAACACAAATGAGTCAAGTAGTTTCCTCTATGGGCTTTTTGTGGAAAAGGTAAAAAAAAGGAAACAGAGATCGTTTGGTTTAGATTCTTCATCAACATTTGTCTTTGTTCCTTGTCTGATGGTAAAAGATGGAAATGGAACCACCAACTGCAGGAATTATACCATTTCATGTTGTTTGCATATTTATCACACACTTGTTGAAGCCAGAAGTTAAGAAGAAAACATTCCTCCTGCTTTGAAGAACCAGTTAATCCTTTTGTATGGCCCACAGTTACTTGGACAGAACATGCAAAAATCTGCTGGGCAAGCATCCCACTGCTTTGTTATCGAACTACACCTGTTTTCAGCTCCTTCTTTTAATTTTCAATTTTATATTCTGCTTTTGTGCAAATTCATAGTTAACCACAAGAAAAAGAGATAGATTGCTACCAACATGCATCCTAACAAAATAAGATAGACCATAAAAAATGATAGAGGTTTATGCACATTATCACCCCCCAGTATCCTAATTAAATATAGCAAGTAATTATTCACACCTGCAAACAGACACAAGACATATTCACATACTACAATGTGTCAGTATCATCAGTCCCTGATGCAACCATCTGCTCCACTCTGTGCTTCTTTTATGCATAAAATGCTAACCAACTCCTGGCAAGAGGCCCTCACTCACCATCTCAAATGCATCACACTAAATTAATGAGTTACCTAAAACAGCACATGAATAGAGCTTTTGTGGGTCTAATGGGAAATTAAAAACAGCTAATACATAAGAGTCTGCCAAACTAATGCAGATTGGGGCTGAAGTTTTTTTTTTTTTTCCTGTAACATACTAGAAAACTTAACAAAAACTGCCAGCGTAAGAGAAATACATATCAAGAGTATGAAGATGATCTCATCAGCACAAGGCTCAGTGAGTGATAAAAAAGGCTGAAGAGGAGGAAACACTTGGATAAAAAGACAATTCTTTAAACAGAATAACCTTGTTCTGTCTTGGGAACAATGTTGGCTCTAAATATCTAATGTAAAACTTACAATGAAGTGTTTTAAAAATGTTCATTTGTCTGCTTTATCAACAATTTTGCAGAATACAATAAGCACACAAATCTCTGAGCACAGATCATCCCACTTTTGAAAATCATTTCAATTCTTTCGATTTATGTGTGAGCAAGACTTTTCAGACAGTGAGATTGATTTTTTAAAGCGCCAGATCGACATTGTAAAGGCATGAGAACTTAAGTAATTTTCATGCTTTAACCTAAGATAGTAGATTTCATACCTCATCCTAACTCAGCAGTTGGCCATGCGGCTTCTCTTACAATAGCATGACTTCTATAATCTTCAGTATATTGTTAAAGGTTTATATTAAAAACACTAAATCCTGCACGGTAGCCTATAGACCAAACAAAAGGTTGACTTTTCCAATATCAAGAGTAGCTAACATGCAATTTTCCCAAACCTCTAATCCTCTTTAGCCTAAAGTACAAAAGTGTATATTATCAAGTACTCACACAAAACATTTCACTTCACCAAGGGCAGTTTTATTTTATTTTTTCCAGACTACACATCCGGCATCTTCAAGTGAAGCAATGTGTAATCCATAAATGATCTGTCCAATTTAAAACAGGTATGGTAAGTTTATAACTTTTCATAAATTTCACTGTTTGGCATATATACCAAAGAAACAATTACCTCACCTCATAAGACGTAATTGTAACTCTGATAAGGATGCAGTACAGCGGTCTTGGTTTCCCTTGTGGAGTGTAACCTTCTGGAGCTCAGTAGGTGGGTCATCCTCCTGTGTCGGCGGTTCATGCATGCAGGACTCTTCGTCCTCTATTGCCTAACAACTGGGTTAACATTCTCCTCTTCAGTACCTGACAACCATGTAATTCCTCATTATGTTCAGAATTACAGCTGCTATTGAAGCTGCGTGAAGCCATTTTGCTGTTTTTACCTCTGCCCGCGTTCCAAAAGCAGCATCCTAATCCTTCAGCACATTTATTATATTTTTTGGCTTCTTCCATATGTAAACCAGTGTTAGAACTGCTCAGCTAGAGTCAAGATAATACTACACAACCAAAAATAAAAAAATTTGTATAATCTGACCCACAAAGAAACTTTTCTTTTCAATTCTACTGTTCGTGATGAATGATATCGTCCTTTAACTGGTCAGCCTTCAACCTCAACAACAAATGTGACCCAAAAGAACAACATGACGTTGGTGAGCATAAAAACATATCTGAGGCAAGTTTTAAAATGCATCAATTACTATAATCCTTTATGTTCTTTTTTTTTTCTTTGCCAGGACAAATGAATATGAACACATAAACCACATATCACACATCCATCGGAAACAGAATAAACTTTATTTCACCAAGTTTGAGGGTATGCACAAGGAATTTCACTTTGGATTCCTACGTGTTGGATTCCTTACATGTGCACCGTGTAAGGAAAAAAGGCAGACAAGTAACAGTGAGCAGACAGCAACTCCAATCTATAACAGAAAATCGGCTTTCAGAGGACAAAGGTAAGAACAGGAACAGTATGTACTGGCATTTTTCCCCCTCAGTAGAATAGCTGGATACCCTGACTGTAAAGTGTTCATCAGAGACACAGCCTGGAGGTAAAAACTGGCTTTTGTGTAGGCTCATTTCAGCCATCAGTGCTCTGTTGCGCCGACATGAAGGTAAGGGTATAAATAACCTTCGACCGGGATGAGTAGGATCGACAGCTACTTTAACATCCCTTTTTCTGGCATTGTAAAGCTTGCCTCTACAGGTCCTGAAGGGAGGGAAGGTCAGTCCCAACCATCCTCTCTACAGCTCTAATTATTTGTTATCAGAACCTTGTCAAAGAAGTGTTAGACTTTATTTTTCGTGGCAGAAAGTATTTTTCAGTAAAGAAAGTCCTCCTTGTTTGCGTGAAGCACTTCAGGGATCAATGCTTCAGTAATTTTTGCCAGTAATGACGAGGGATTTGCCCAGAGACTCCTTCTGATCGAGGGCTCCGTTCCCACTGAGTATGGAAACGAAGGACCCAGCAGGGGGTTAAGGAGGACCGCATCAGAGCGACATGAAAAGGACGCGGTCTCAGAGGCTAGTGATAATGTGTTACAATCGGGCTACAATTTACTGACGAAGAATTCAGACCAAAGCATTGCAGTTCCACTTTAGACAGACCACAACTGAATGGTTTGAATGTGAAAAGGAAGGATTTAAAAGCATGAAATTTGCCCTTTAAAACCATAAATGTTCAAAACATTGAGAGTTTTGTACTTTGTGGTGTGTTATTGTTGATTAAAAAGGTTTGGTGCACCGGTGGCGCAGGGTTAGTGCACATGGTCCATTTACGGAGACCTCAGTCCTGGATGTGGCTGACCCAAGTTCAATTCTGGCCTGTGGTCCTTTGCCAAAGGCTAGACTTTTCCTCCTTTCCTGTCAGCCTACTTTAGTTACTGTTGCTGCTGCACATTTTCACAGTAAGTCAGAGGTTTTGTGAATAACATTTCTGGAATGGAATATTTTTATCCTAACGTATATTGTAACTTTCTGAGAAATGGAATTTGATGGTTTAAGTAGCTTTAAATTCAAAACTAACAGAAATACTTGGAATGGATCGCCCTGCATGTCGAGAATATAAAGCATATGCTTTATATATTCAGTGATATTCTAATTTATTGACATGCACTTATAGTGCCAGGAATCATTGGGTTCAGATTTAGGAAAAACCAACGTGATCTAATCAAAGATGTTTAGTTCATTCTACACGTCTTTACCCATCTTTCCAAATATTTAATCGTTGATATAAGATTTTGCCAACTCTGAACGTCATGTTGTAAATGTTGACACTGTATAGAAATTTTGAAAAAAATAAATAAACCTAGAGGCAGTGACCGTTACCTCAAACTACCTTTGGAGCAGTATGTTGTTTTTTTTTGCTGGGATGTCAAATAATGTGTCACTTTTTCTGAAGCCCAGGGTCATCATTGCAAAGGTTCAACCTCTGTAGAGAGTGTGTACACTCAACCAGGTAGCTCTTTGGTGCTCTCCAGTAAAACATTCAGTGAGGCATCCAGAGATCTCTGACAAGCATGAAATTCTATGTGTCATCTGTGTATTCTTGATATCTTATGTAAAATGATTTGAAGGAGAAGACTCACACAAATGTGATGGCATTAACACCCTTCGAATCCCTCTTTAGCACCTCCTTCAATTTCACTCCTTCTTCCAGCCAACTGTTCAATCTGAATCTCAAGCCTCGGGGTTGCAAAAGTCACTCTACATCTTGTCAGGACAATATTTTCACTGCCGTTTTTTTCCCAGCGGCGATGACCTTCTCATGTCTCTCTGATCTGTGCAGCGAAGACACCCAGCCCATGTTGACAGGACTGCAAAAGGCAGCCAGTCGTATCTTAATCCATCCCAGCTCTCCTCAGCTTTGGCCTAGGATGTCCAAGGTGATTCTGGGGTTTGCTTTGCCCATAGGAACGCTTTCCTCAACCAGATACACTTATCAGTGCAAGAGGAAGATTCTTGTAAAGGCGTTGAAGATTTATACACCTAACAAAGCCATTGTTTGATGTTACGTAACTGAAACTGGCAATTTTCTTTGACCTTTCTCCGTGACGTTTTCTGGCTGTGTTTGTAAAAAAGTGTGCACAAACTGATGGAGTTTGCATTTCATGAAAATGCCCTCATTGGGAATAAATGTGCCAGCATGCAGATTGTGAATCATAGTAAGGTGTGTAGAAAACAAGTCCTTACCACCAAAATGGTTTGAAAAGAGAACATATTGTTTTCTGCTATTATTTGTTGTCTTTTTTTAATGAATTAAAGCAGAATGAAAACTGCCTGTTATAAAGCATTGTGGCGAACGTCACATGCCTTCATCACACTCCACCTCTGTGGACTGCTCATTTTATATAGCTTTCTTTTCCCGTTGAGCTACAGCAGCAACATGGAGTGGTGTTTGTACTTGAAAATGACAGCTAAAGGTGTGTGAGCAGCATGCCTTGCTGCTGGTGGGCCAGCCTGTGCATCACTTTGGATCCCTCCACAGATGGAGAGGTTTGCCCCAGGTAGGAGGAGACCAAACCAAGGATATGAAACAGGGATGACCAGGCTCCCATCGGAGAACAACACAGGAACTGAGGGATTGTGGGATCTGTGATACAATAGATAATTAGTCAGGAACATCTGTTGGAGGAAGTTCCGCTGTACCTCTTGGGCCGTCGATCTTATAGCACACTTTGGCTTAGAGTGATGAGCAAGCAGGTTGTTTTTTTTTTTTTTTGTTTAATTACACTGATAAACTACTTGTATTTATCATTGAGATCCTCCTTTTTTTCAAGATATGTGGTGAAAGAAACTGACTAAACATAAAACATGGTGAAACAGAAATAAATAGTTAAATCACTTCTGAGCATAATGACATTTGCTCACTTTTGAATATAAATTTTACCATTTTGATTATGGATGTAAACATGTCCTGAATACATGAAATAGAGGAAGTAAAATGATGGCTTCCCATGTTTGTGTTGCATGAGAATTGACCTAAAATGCTACTAAGAAGTGAATATCTATAGCAGCGTTCAGTATGGTGAGAGTTAAACTAACTATCAGCAGCCATATTTAGAAATTATATTTCAACAAGGGGAATTATTCAATAGTAGGCGACATGGAATAATAGAAACCGGTCCAATAGTTATGCATGCTGCTGTGTAACATAATCAGTAATGAAAAGGGGCATGCTCGAAATAAAAGATAAGTTCAGTGAGGTCATTAATTCCATGAAAAACGTAATTGTTTCTTGCTAAAGGATGAAGTCATCAAATGTAAGTCGTCATTACAGTAAAATGAAAATCCAAATAATGGGATGTTGCAGACATCGTTCATATGAATGGTATGCTATGTTAAAATTGTTGGTTTAAGAGCAAAAACCATTACAGCAGTGCAGAAAATGATAGGCTGCTCAGCTGAAAAAAACTCCAAAGCTTTAAACCTGAATCAGAAAGATGTGGGAGAAAACTGAAAACCATCAGGGTGGATGATAAAATTGCAGACATGGCAAAAATTTGTGATGTGCTCCAGGATTATTAAAGAAGGTTTTAAACTATCTGTGAGTACTGTAGCATTAAGAAGATACCTATGTGAAGCCAAGGTGTTGCCACAAAGTTTTGCTTTGGTTGCAGTTTGTGCACTGAAAAAAGACGCGCTAAAGAGGTTAGAAAGAACACGCTACTACTCTGCTAGCCTAACGAGAAATGCCACAACAATTTTGGACT
Organism: Fundulus heteroclitus; assembly: GCF_011125445.2. Lineage (NCBI taxonomy): Eukaryota > Metazoa > Chordata > Actinopteri > Cyprinodontiformes > Fundulidae > Fundulus > Fundulus heteroclitus. Next base: position 8,625,164 of record NC_046380.1, on the reverse strand, counting down.
GATGAAAGCCAAATTGTCGTTTACGGTTCTGTGGTCCTCAGAAGGTTTTTAAGCCAATCCCCACACACAGAATCCAATAAACAGTCTACTGTTAACATTGATGTGGGTCATGTTGCCTTATGCTAATAAGGAAAGGCCATTGAAAGGGTTGCTTTAATTCAATTCAATTCAATTTTATTTATATTGCACCAAATCATGAAACATGTCATCTCAAGGCACTTTACAAAGTCAAGTTCAATCATATTATACAGATTGGGTCAGATTATACAGATTGGTCAAAAATATCCTATATAAGGAAACCAGTTGATTGCATCAAAGTCCCGACAAGCAGCATTCACTCCTGGGGAACCGTAGAGCCACAGGAAGAGTCATCTGCATTGTACATGGCTTTGCTGCAATCCCTCATACTGAGCAAGCATGAAGCGACAGTGGGAAGAAAAACCACCCATTAACGGGAAGGAAAAACCTCCGGCAGAACCGGGCTCAGTATGAACGGTCATCTGCCTCGACCAACTGGGGTTACAGAAGGCAGAGCAGAGACACAACAAGAGAAACAAAAAAGCACAGAAGCACACATTGATCTAGTAATCTGTTCTACATTAGATGTAGTAGCGGGTGATCCGTCTTCTCTGGATGATGTCACAGTTAACAGAACGCCAGACCAGGTGTACCTACTATGAAGAGAAAAGAAAGTTAAAGCAGAAATGACAACACATAATGCATAATTGAAGAACAGTAGAACTCAATAGAGTGAGAAAATTAGATCCTGATAGACTCCAGTAGCCTAAGCCTATAGCAGTAAAACTATAAAGGTAGCTGAGAGTAACATGAGCCACTCTAGATATAATTTTTGTCAAAAGAAAAGTTTTAAGCCTAGTCTTAAAAGTAGAACAGGGTGTCTGCCTCACGGACCAAAACTGGGAGTTGGTTCCACAGGAGAGGAGCCTGATAGCTAAAGGATCTGCCTCCCATTCTACTTTTAGAGACTCTAGGAACCACCAGCAGAACCTGCAGTCTGAGAGCGAAGTGCTCTGTTAGGAACATACGGGGTAATCAGAGCTCTGATATATGATGGAGTTTGATTATTAAGGGCTTTATACGTTAGAAGAAGAATTTTAAATTCTATTCTTGATTTAACAGGAAGCCAATGAAGGGAAGCTAAAATTGGAGAAATTTGATCCCTCTTGTTGATTTTCATCAGAACTCTTGCTGCAGCATTTTGGATCAGCTGAAGGCTTTGAACTGCATTTTGTGGACTTCCTGATAGTAAAGAATTACAATAGTCCAGCCTTGAAGTAACAAATGCATGGACCAGTTTTTCAGCATCACTCCTGGACAGAATGTTTCTAATTTTGCCGATATTCCGGAGGTGAAAAAAGGAAACTCTGGAAACCTGTTTAATATGGGATTTAAATGACATGTCTTGGTCAAAAATAACACCAAGATTTTTTACTTTATTACCAGAGGCCAGGTTAATGCCACCCAGATTAAGTGATTGGTTAAGAAGTTTATTTAACAAGACAATGACCTCTAACACACCAACCAGTGAGAAGCGTCCTGGTTCCAACCCCTGATCAACAACTTGGGTGAAACCAAAAATGTTGTTTCTGAGGCAAAAACAAAGGACCTATGCACACTGCAATATTTTTTGCTTAAAATTGAAAAGCTGTTTGTGTATATCACAACTGCATATGTTTTCTCTGACAATACGCGCTTCTACACAAAGTCACACTGGTCATTTCAAAGACACTAGGTCCCGGTCTGACGTAGGACTTTTCACCTTTCCTCAGGGTTGTTGATGGGGCGTGATTGGGTGCGGCAGGGCAAAACCCTCCGCCACCATGAGCATTAAGGACGTGAGCGCCCAAATATATAAATTCTATAACCTTAACGTGTCATAAAAAAGTGTTTTTAGATGTTTTAAGCGAGAAAATAGAATTAGAATTAGAATACACCTCAAAACTTTATCTGTGAAGTCAGTGCTCAGGATTACAAGCATATTTTGAATCTGCTTTCAGATTTTTCAGAGCAGCAGAGCTCCATTTACAGGCCGGTCAGCTTGCTGATCCAACCAAGCAGCTGGATGGGGAATCCCCGTTACTACAGCGTTTAGTTGGCCAGACACTAGCTCCTATCTGTTTGTTGTGACTGTAAGTGGATCTAAAGCATTTAGTAGGTTTGTGGTGAATAACTGCAAGTACCAGAATATAAAATGTAATATACTACGCCGGACCTTTTTTGGTATTTTAAGTTAATGTAGGCATAAATTATGAACGGTTTCAGCACAGTTCTATGACTTGATGGACTGTTAACTCTAAATTATTTTCTATTTTTTATGGTTTTATGCTGACAGCTCTGCAGGAGGGGAGATGTTTGGATGCAGGTTGCCAAAAGCTTCCAGGGTTCCTCTCCATGTCATGCCTACATACTCCACTGTTTCCACTTCCTGTTTACTCCACTGTCTACACATCTTCCATTTTATATAATGTTTGCTTATAATTAGAAAGTCCAGGTACTGGTTCCTTGCAACTGTGTATTGTCTGTTTTTTGTTGCTCTAATAAATACATTTTTTACTAAAAATATTTCCTGTGCTGTAGATATCTAGGTTTTCCTGATTACTGTATTAAGTATTGTTTTATTCAGTGTTTTGCAGATATCAAAAATGAATCATATCGTTGCAAAGCAACAACTCTGGCCAGATGGAGGTTGTTAGAAAATTAAATGTAAAGTCAAAATCAACTGTATACTCTAAAGCAAGTCATAATCTAGTATTATTTATCCATAGAAACCAAAAATATTTGCTAAGTAAAAGTCCTTTAAACACCTAAAAGAGACACAAGAAAAGCTGGATAGCATATTCAGACAGAGGACAAAAGGGACATTTGTGAGGTCTAGAAAATGGTGGCTAGAGAAATTAAATTACTTTATTAAGTTACAATGGTATCATACAAAGTTAATTACAATTACTCGTTTACGAAGAGAAGAAGTGGGAACAGATTACCTGACAATACTCCACAGGTTCTATCCAACCAACTATTCCCTACAGAGATTTTACTGATGTTAGGAAAAAAAAAAGAAATTTTGGCTGTTTGGTTTTTTGGCCTTTGGTTTATTTTTACTGCCACCACTGGCCTGGCAAATGTGCCGTATGACTGCAATCAGTAGAAATGAATATGCATAGCATAACGGATACTGGCCAATTTTAAAAACACAGAATGAGTTTTATAATTCAACGTCACCTGAAGCAACAACTGTCACGGAAGGGCAATTACTCTGTTTTTCACATTCCTACTACTGTCATGTGCACATTGATCGCAATTAAAACATTGTCATGTAGATGTGTTAAAAGAAATGGAAAAACAATCCTGATTTTAATGGATTGTTGTCATGTGCACATGTCCCCAGAAAGGCAGATAAATTGTGCAAATTACACTCTCCAATCATCCAGGGCTGGAATACCTGACAATTCATAGGTGTGAGATGATGTTGGTGGATTTCATAAAACAACTAAGTACAGTATTAGCTCGGATTGTCATTATTTCATTTTTGAGTTAGTAAATACAGATAGTGCTATTTTTTTTATTTAGCATATTCCCTGTTTCTCACTTCCTGCATATTATTTTTTTTTAAATGGCAGATCACTCTATATTCATGTTTTGCTTTGTAATAGAACAGCCAATCATCCCAATATATTTGGATGTATGAAAATAAAAGCTAATTTATAGAATTTGAATGAAACTTTACTGCCTTGAGCTTCACTCCCTCTTCTATTGAAGACAGCTTGTGTAACCTTTCGCTCTCGGTGAAAGGTTGGGTTTTGAATTCATATAAGTGACATTGGAAGGAGAGTCATCAAGCAGGTCAAGCCAACGTTACGGTTGTGAATTCAGCTTAATGCCAAGATAAAACTGTTTAAATCTTGTAGTTAGTTTTAGCAGTTTTTAAGATAATTCTATTACCTCATTTTTGTCTCTTTTCAGATCCATGGTTCTCAGTCTGAAGGATTTTTTCCAATGTGAATCTGCTTGTCAAAGCTTAGTAAATTAGTGCACAAATTGGTGTGCAAAGCCTCACCTGTGGTGCCACCAGACTGTTCCATCTGTACGCCGTGCCTGTACCGGTGCCAACTATGTATTCCAGTTGGCGCATGCTGAACATCTTTGCAGTGCAATATGTTTGATTCGGGGCTCTGCATCCACCAATTTGTCTAATTGTAGCGGCTAAATGTGTTCTCGAGCACAGAATGCCAATTAAAAATAAATCAGTCTTCTGTAAGGTGCAGGTGTAAACCACACAACCTCAGGATTTCCTTTTTCCAGTTGGCAGATGCATTTGTTGCTGTCCTCTTCTTCCCACTAAAATCTGTTATTATACAACATTGTACTGGTTGAGGCTTTTTTTAATCCATCTGGTTAGCTAACCTGTCAGTCCACCGGGAGTGGAATCCAGGGCCGGATTTTGGATGACACTGTGCAACAGCGTTCAACATTCAAATTCAATTAGCAACAAAGGGTGAATATCAACCATTAATCACAATTCCCATTCATTTAACATCAGGTCAGATTATCAACTGTATGTCCTCAAAAATTAGGCACAAGGTCTACTTGATCTACAATGGCAAAGGATGTGGAAGGAAAGCAATCTCTCTGGACCTTTGAGCGGTAAATGACATTAGATTGATGGACCATTTAGCCTTTAAACAGGTGAATGAAGATACGCTAATTGTGTCATCATTATTAACTCCTCTGAAATGTTGCCCCGGAATTATCTCCTGTCTATTACCATTTGACTTAACTATTTACAACTGTCAAAAAAAAAAAAATAAACAAATAAATGCAGAGCTATGAAAATGATTCCAGGGAGAGAATAAAAATGCAGTGAGGAATCCATCAGGATTTCATTTAATGGGTCTGCCTCCCCCTGTCTGCCCGCCCATATAGACATCAGGTCCCCGCAAGCCTCGCTCCTATTAACACATTCACCAGCTGCCAGGAGAGAAAGTAAAAATTTTCACCTTTCCATCAACTCTCCTTGCCTGTTGACACCCACTCAAAACTCCCACCTCTTCTTCCCCTGTTCCTTTGCTTCGCCCGCCTCACAAGTTCTGCAAGAGATCATTTCCTTTCCAAATTACAACGGACCCTTCCACTGACCCAGGGCCGTTCAGATAATGCAACGTGGGAGCGGAGAGAGTCTCTGATGAGAGAGAAGAGCAGATGCGCCGGGCAGGACTAATGTCTTACCAACATTGTGCTTGGAGACTTTATCTGTCGGAGCTTCATCAATAGCAGGGCGGTCAAGTCAGAGTCTTCTACCAGGCTTTGGTTAAAAAAGGAAATAGTCTGATCGGTTGATGTGTTCTTCACAGGGAAGCAGCTGTTAGTGCAAATTAAAGTACAGTATGTGATGCTATACAGCAAACAAACCTCTTGTACGTAGCCCTGGCAGAACGTATGAATGATCTGCCAAAGCAGCTTGCTGGTTGTGTTGTGATTCATAAGCTTATCGCCTCTCAGTCCAGTCAGGCATGACAAAAATAGAGAGAGGACGTGTCAGCTACACGGAGAAAAGGTTTGATATTAGAATTCAAGGCATCTACGTCTTACCTTGAGCAGGATAATCCCATTATGCCTCAGGTCACAACATGGCACACACAGAAAGATTCACAGCTCACCTCAAAATAAACTGCCTTTAAGTTGAGTACAGAAACACAAACAGCCATCAGAGAAAAAAAAAAAAAAAAACATCACACTGCACCAAAAACTGAATGAGAACCTCCAGTTCAAGTGAGAAAAGTAACACAGATATTTTAAAGACAAAGAACTTCCGCATTAGGTTAAATGAGACCAGCAAAGTGTTTCTCAGAGAGACTTTTACAGTTTCTGCCTGTTTGCGAGATCGAGCGGTTTTTCATTACATTCTGTCAGCTTTCATTATGAAATGAGAAAATCTAATTTTGCCCAGTGTATCTGACAGTTTTTCAGACTAATTCATCCTGTCAAGAAGATGCCCGGCCAGACCCAACAGATGGTGTTTGTGTAAGTGAGCATTTTGTTTTTCGGTGTACATATTTTGCACAGTGCAAGATCCTCCGGAGTTCAGATCTAAAAGTGCTCCGTGTTTGTTGTTGGTTTATGATTTTTTTTTTTATCTGAGTGCAAGCTTTTGTGATTTATATAAACATAAAACAGATTGTAATTGTTAAAAAATCGTTGAAATGATACGACTAGCTATTTCAATAATTTATTGTGTACAGAAACCTGGACCTCTAAGATGAGCTTGAGTTTATATTTTGGTCTATTATTGGCCTTCCAATAAAAAAAAAAAAAAACGAATTGGTGAGTCATTGTCATCCCCTTCTAGAGAGTGTGTGTACCCATCCCTGACCGCAGTTAGAAAATACCATTTTACTAATATTATTTTCTGCTTGAAATATTCGACCAGGGAATTCATTCCGGGAAGGAGTCATGGGAGGATTTTAATCAACAGCGTTGGAGGCGTCAGTCTGTAAAACCTGCAATGAATCCAGCTATAAGCTAATAACCCACATACCATAACACACTATAACGAATTCTATTTGCAGCAGATACGCTGGGCAAGTTTAATATGCAGGATGATTTATATGATTAAAAGAAGAAATTTAAATAGAAAATGTGTTTTTTTTTTTTTATGAAAGGAAAACTGCTGTATTTAGGGGATGTTTTAAGTAAAAAATAAGTTAGGGGTATCCATTTATGTCATGATCCTGGTTTGTGACTAGGGGTTCCTGTGCATAAACAGAACATATTTGCTGGTTGGCCGTGCTCCTGGCTGTTGGAGATTTAAGGAGCAGTTAGATGACCTGGTTCACCTGATGCTCAACCTAGTGCTGGATGATGATTCAATAACAATAAATATTGATAGACAGATTCGATAATAGAAAAAAAAAGATTCAATGGGAAGTTCAATAGTTTTCCTTCCTTTTGCATCCTAGCCTATCATGTAGGTTAATATTATAGTCATTACATCCTCCCAGCCAATCACAATGCACACCCAGGATCACTCTGTCGCCAAGCCCCGCCCCCTCCAAAGAGTTCAGAGAGCACACGTTATTGTTTTCTTTAAAACTTTCAGTTTTAGTAAAAAGTTGGTTAAATAAAGGGTTGAATTTGAATTAAATTTGTGACTTCTTTATTTAAAAATAAGTCGCTAAGCAACAGTATAAAATTGTTAAAATATCTGTTTTGAATTTGTTGATAATTATCCATATCAGTCAATATGATTTCTATTTTATTGATATACTTTCTTTTTTTATATCGTCCCGCCCTAGCTCAACCCTACCTAGTACAGTCAAACCAGGTTTTTCATGTTTCTGATTGATCATTGTGTTCATGTTACTCTTCTTATGTTCCTCAGACTCATCTTCCATGCTCTCTGTGCCTCCCAGGTTGAAGTCCTCTGGCTGGTCTCTGCGCCAACTCAGGATAATTTCCACAAAGTCCAAAGCTCTCCCTGAAATACGCCCACAGTCCTCCACTGCAGCTACCCCATCTCCAGCCACCCCCTGCCTGCCCTCTCACCAATTCCGTCTGTACAGTCCCCTCCCGAATCTCAATCCTTCATCTGCCCCGCTCATATCAGGAATCCCTCCGGAACGCAAATCTTCCCCGTGAAACTTCCTCTACAAAGCTACCACCAAGGAATTTCGGGGTTCCTCTCAATCTCAGTAAGCCTCTCAGTTCAGTTATTCTGTTAAAAGATTCCCCCTCATTCTTTCTCCTGCTTTATCTGTTTCCCTCCTCCTCCATACGCCACAGAACCTCTCTACAGAAGCCACCATAATCGCACAATTCATAACTCATTTGTTGTAATGAATCTTTCAGTCGGATATGTTCCCGAGTCCTGCTTTGATCCTACGTGGGGGTTGGGGAAATCTCCGGAGACAAGACATTTTATACATGTATTGGCAGATAAATCTTCAGAATTAACTGGTTAAAATCTAACGTGTAATTGTTAAATGTAATTAACCAAAATCTGTCTCTCAACTGAACAATTCTCATTTGCTCGTCAAAAGTCAGTTAAGAGCTCATAAATCCACATTACAAAAAAAAAAAAAAATCTCTTTGATCCCCCAACTGTATATTACTGTGCCAGCCAGCAGTTTAAAGCCACTCATCAAGGTCATCGCTGCTGTTTCCATTTGGGCTTCTATTAATGCATTTGAATCTGTTTTTTTTTTTCAGTGTGGAATAAATATATAACAACCGAGGAAAAAATCTGAAGTAATAATTGTGTGCAGGAGTTTGAATTTACTGTGGCTTTTCGCTAATCCACACATAAACCTGTGGAATCTCCAAAACGTTAGCCACAAGGAAACAGCGGTTGTGGTAAACCCTCTAACTCTCAAAAAGGTACAATAATATATTTTTTATTTATTTAATGGACTATTCTTTTTATAACACATTCATTTCTGTACGACACATGGCCTGACGTTTTACAAAATCCTACAACTTAGATGAGCAGAATGATTTTATTCCTGCTTAAAAACCGTTTAGTCTGATGGGTGAATTTTTGCCTGACAGATTTTAATTGTACATCGCACAACATAATCATTTAAGCACCACCATAAACGTTTTGCCTTTAGGAAACCTTATGTTAAATTATCTGGGGAAAGTAAATGCATGTAATTTATTTATCCATAAAGAAAAATACATCATATTTAATCATATTTTCCAGTAACAGCTTCTTTCACCAACATAGTAATGCCAACTCTTTTACACGAGACTGATAAATTAAAGGTTTCAATGACCTTGTAGACAAAAGATGAAAGCTTACATTTGAGCTTTGTCTCACATATGTTCTACAAATCTCTGGCATTATAGAGTCCATCATTTCTTTCTGTGCTGTTTGTACAGTTCCTTCCCTAATCCAACACAAACATCATGGACTTGCAGTCAATGTCACATTAAAACGAAAACTGAATGTGTGTATGAGCTTTAATGCAAGTTGTTTTCCAAAAGCACTGAATGAATCGTGTGGACTTCACTCCAACAGCAGCGACCTTGTAAGCACACCTGGTAAGGGGACAACAGGTGAGTGTAATCTGTGACCTCTGTCCAGATCATCCGTTGAGAATGACGAGCACAAGTTAAAAGAAGTACAAAGATAATGTCAAACCTCAGATCCACTCTGATTTTTAAGCTCGACGCATGCAAAATCCATTCATCTTTTTTTTTTTTTTTGAAGGTCTTTTGTGGCGGAGCAACAGAACCCAGAGGAGCTCATGTATGAAAAGATCTTTCATTATTAATACAATATTAGCCCACATTAAAGTGGATGACTGAAGGATTGTGTTTCAACACTGCAGGGGTTGTAAAGTGAACAGAGGTTAATTCTCTGATCCAAGGGTAGATTTGTATCATTGTTTGTAGATAGAAGGTTTTTTTTTTTTCCAGGGGACAGGAACCATGTCTCCCCTTGCTGCTCCTCAGAGCACTGTGGTAGATTGCCTGGTCTGATTAATCTTAATGAATTATGCAAATAGCCTTTATCTCAAATGATTTAGCAATGTTTCTGTATTGTTTTATTAATGCACTTTTGAATTACTCTGCATAATCACGTAGCCTTTCCTCAGCCATTTGCTGTTTGTAATTCATCGCAAGCTCTTTATTAAATCCATGGTGGTCTCCGGTGAATTACAAGCAGGAATGAGAAATTAGTCATTACTGTAATTTAATGATTTCTAACCAAACAAGACGCAACCTGGATTGCTAACCATAGCGATCCTCCTCATTTCTCTCTGTCAGCATCAGTCCCATGGGTCGGATCTTTGGGAGCAACCCTTCTACGTTTTGGCTTAATTAATTATGTTTAGTATAAGAAACATTCTTGTGAATGCACTGTTTCAATTACAGGGAAATTGACTTACAAAATATGAAATTTACCATAAAGTAATAATTTGTTGGGAGTTTAAACATTATAATAAATTGAACAGTTTCTTCTTCACCTGTCTATTCGCAATCGGAACAAATTTCCCAGTTTGTCCTTTATGCAGGGATATTTTGATGACCTGTATCGAGCAATAAGTTAAAAAGGCTACAGTATAACATTTGCATTTCCTAACTGTATTTTATTGTGTCAGCAAAAGGGCTTGATTCCTTTATAGTGTGATTTCCTGTCCCTAAGGTGGTTTGACATGCAGCTGAAACATAAATAAATTCCCAACCGTTCCCCTCCCCCTAGCCTGCTGCTCGGCTTCCACAGAGAAGGGAATGAAGCTTCACGTTGATATCGGTAATGATAGTAACCACATTATATGCGTAAGAATGGACAGACATTTTATTTGCCCTTGGATCCCACTGATGCAGCTGGCTGGCAAGGCCACCAGGACTTAATAATCCTTTTCCATTCATCCGTTATCTCCCACCATCCTATCACACAGCACAGCCTACCTCCATTGGAGGGTTTATTTAATGCCACACTGTAATAATATATTAAGGGGCATTATTTATAAGAATGAAAGGAGGCGGAAATTGGGATAGTTTGACCACTTGATTGGTAGTATGTATGTATGTAAATATATATATATATATATATATATATATATATATATATATATATATATATATATATATATATATATACACACATGGGGGAAATGGTAGTGGAATTGTTTCACTATTTAGTCAGTGTATTCTAACATATTTCAGATGGTCAAAAATTATGTCAGACAAAGATAATTTGAGCAACAAAAATGCAATTTTCAAACAATCATTTAATTTACCAAACTGGCCCATGTAACGCATAGTTAAATCCTGAATTTATTGTGATTAACCATCTGTTTCGAAAACCTGAGCACAATTTCACTAGAAACACCCGGGCTTCGGGTCTGCAGCAAATCATTTGCTGAGCTAAATAAATTCAAGAACAGATTAGATACACAGTCAATGAGAACTACCAATCTTGGGTTGAAATGCCTCTGGCACCTCAATGGACAGCTTTGAGAGACATTGTCCATAACTGGAGAACACAGAACCGTGGTGGACCTTCCCTGCGGGGACAGCCGATTCCACAGAAGAACTCACACGAGCTTATGATAATGATTCCACTATTAGAATGAGACAGGACATAAATACCATAAAGGAGAGAGTTTCTAGGCCAAAATCACTGCTGATCAAAAAATTTTAAATAAAAACCTTTTGCAGACAAAGGGCCAAGCTTGGAAAGCTATTATCCTGTAATAAATAATATAATGTGATAACTACATTTTAAATTTACTCATGTTGTCTTTGTATGATATAAAAATGTATTTGATGATCATAAACCTTTGACTGTGACAAAAAAAATGTGACAAAAAAGCAAAAACTGAAGAAAACTGTAAGGGGGAGGGGTGCTTTTTCACAATACTGCTTACAGGTTTCAGGGAACTAGGTCAAAGACGGTGTTTTTATTGTATAGTCTGTTCATGTGAGGTAAAGTCAAAGTTTGCATTTTGCCTTTTCTTCTGTTGTCCATGGCCTATTTTTGTATTTGCTGATTTTTTTTTTTACATTTCCGTTCTTCCATTAGATCAAACCTGATTACCTTTGAGTGATCCTCCCCCTCGTTTTATTTGCTAGAACATTTCCTTAACATGCTGCATTCCTCCAATTCACCAATACAACACAGACTGCAATTATTCTAAAGAGCAATATTCATTGACTTAGATTTATTGAGATAATATTGACATTTGTAATGAATAGCAGTCACCAGGCTTTGAAAGTAACAGATACCATTAAAGCATTTCTTGCAGAACTCAGCTACTTTGACCTTTAATTACAGTTATTTTTTTTATTTCTGGGTGTGTTTATCTTAAGTGTTTTTCAAAAGTGGACTTTACATCCTAATAAACTTAAAAAGAAGAAAGGCCAGGCTTTTTTCAAACCAACAAAAAGAAACAGAAGAGGTATCTCCCCCATAAGGCTAAAAGGAATCAAAATGCTTATAACCTCACAAGAGCCCCCGAAGAGATATGCATCAACAGTCTCAGGGCTCCTAGTGGCAAGAAAATGACACAAAAGTTTCACATAACACGTTTTTAAGGTGAGGTTCTTCACCCTCTAATCCAGTCTTCAAGTCAATAAATATCATCATGGTTGGGTTTTTCAAATCCGTTGGATTAGAAGTATAGTACAAAGCAAGATTTGGTGGGCAGCAGAGTTGAGAGAAAGCTACTGTCAATGCTAGACAAAAAGTCGAGAATCAGTTTATCACCGTACGCTCATGAGAATTTCAAAATACTTTTCTTCTTTTTGTTCACTGGAATGTCCGAGACTTATGTCCATGTTGGTCCCAGGTTTCTGCCAGTCTATAAATCCCTTGGGATGCAAAATGTCCTACTGCGTTGGTCAAAGAAACATCTTGGTTCCACATATCTTTATTCCGGAAAAATACAACTATCGGGTGACCTGGAAACAAAGAGAGAGAGAAGAAAATGTCAGTGTATGATTAAAAAAAACAAAAAAACTTTAGCAGATACGCTAAACTAGTCAGCTTTTACTTTTTACAGCAGTTCATAAAAGCTTGTGAAAGCTGAATAGTGACCTGGCAACATCATACTGAGGTTTTATCAACATGAAATGATCCATGGGTTCCGGTCCAAAAGCTCTCAATGGCAGCATCCATTGTTCTGTCCTCCACAGGACTTACATGTCCACAGAATCGTTTTGTTGCCTGTAAAAAATGGCCTTCCATGTTATGAGACTTATCTTTGCACTTTGCTCTGGTGTTGTCATTACAGAAACAAATCTTTTGAAAAGTATCAAAGATGTTAACACCCTGAGGTTTTTTTATACTATTAATGTAAATATATTAAAACATTATGTTATATTAGGTTAAAATGACCCCAAAACTGATTTCTTAAACTGTATGAAGGATATTACAACTATAGTGTGTTTGGGGTTAAATATTGTATTTAACAGGAAACAATTGATTTATGCATTTTTGCACATTTATGGTTAGCCTTAATTTTGACCCTACGGAGATAAGACAATGATAATAGGGGTTTATTTTGTTTTAGTGTAGCCAAAATCTGCTTCACTTACTGCCTGAAGCAAAATGTCCAGAATGCTTCAGTGAACTGCAGTATTGCAAAAACTGGAACACAAAGCAAAAGCATATGATGGAATCTTTAAGTGTACTAAAAATCTTGACTTTGTTCTAGATGTTTTATTTTTCTTTATTGTCAAATTAGATTTATGTAATTTATTAACATAAAGTTCAATTCTCAATGTACTACTGTAGGATGAAGTAAAATATGTCAATGATTTAAAAAGTAACCCCTTTGAAATATAGTATAGTTATTGGAGTGAGTGATGCAAGAATATTAGACTGGAAAGAATTAGAACACCATTAAAATTGAGATTGTGATATTGTAGATGAGGCCATACGAGCTAGAACAGGGATGGCAAACTCATTTCTATATTGGGGCACTTAAGCATCATGGAGTCATTAAAAGGGCTGGTTGCACATGTAGAGATGATACTTTTGATTTCATAATTTCATAACAGCTCACATAGAAATAAAGTAATGCACAGTAACAAAAGGAAGCTTTTCCTCTTTATTTGATTGGTAACAAGTATGGCTAAAAATGAGTGGATTACCATCGGCCTTCACTGTACTGCCTATGTAAAATGATGTTACACACACACACATATATATATAGATAGATAGATAGATAGATAGATAGATAGATAGATAGATAGATAGATAGATAGATAGATAGATAGATAGATAGATAGATAGATAGATAGATAGATAGATAGATAGATAGATAGATAGATAGATACTATATATATATATATATATATATATATATAAGGTGAGCAGAATATATAAACTAATATATTCTGCTCACCTTAATGTTGTGTGTTTGCCATTAAAGCAAGCTTTTGATCTGACGCTGTGCAACCGTCAGCAACAGCCTCTGTCAAATGTGTGACAAGTTCAAGGTATGCATATTCCCAGCTGGCATGTTTATAATTTAACATCTGTGGTGTTGCACAATACACATAAATAGCAGACAGAAGTCAGCTCTAATAGATTCTGGTTCATGGTCAATGACTTATAAATGAAGAATAATATTATTCATGGCATCAATATGGTACTGTATACTGCAGTGCTGCTATATTTTTTCTCTGATGTTTTCATAAATATTAATCTAAAATATTCAAAGAAGCATTTTGTACATCTTTCACTTCTTATGACTTTGTGACTTGCCCTTTGTTAGGAAAAGGTTTAAAGCATGAACACAAACACACACCAGCAGGTAGAAAAGGTGTTCCTGTGAGAGTGTTTGCACATTATGGTTGTTCATTAAGCGGTTGCTGGGATGTCACCAGTTGAATCAGCATGCCATTGCCAAAAGCAATCAGTACTGTGAGTAATGCAAATCCAAATTTCTACACAACAATGATTTCTGTGCTGTTTACAGGTGCAGCTGATGACACTGTGCTCGCTGTTTGGGGAGCCACAATTTAATTTTCACTTCCATGCGACAATCCTCAGGCATCATGGTGTGAGAGAGGATATGGAAATGATTTGATCTCACTGCAGTTGCAGCAGCAGGTAGTGGAAGTGGTGTAAAAACGGCAGAAATCTTGATCATGGAAATTCTTTTGCCTTGATGTGCTTCAAGCTTGATCTGTACATTTTTATTGGAATGTTTTCATTTAGATATTTTTTAATCTAAAACAATTAAGATAACATTTGCATTTTTAGGGCTTTAAAGGGGATTCCACACAAACAAACAAATAATGTTAAAAGAGATGTAAAACAAAGGAACATAAAATCATGTGGAAACCATTAAAGGAGTTAGTACGCTGGGGTTTTATGGGTGTCTTTTATGAGGGTTGCCGCTGAGTAAACAAATAAGGGGAGTCAGCAAAGAAAGTAAGTCTTTATTCAGGATAAAAACTTTTTTTGAGTAAAAAGTGACACCAACAAGAAGAAGTTATGCACCAAAATAAGCACCAAGATGGAGTGGTTTTATTTGGATATAATTTGGTACACATGTAGAGTGAATCGAAAAGAACGGGTGCATCTACAGATACAGACTACATATGTATAGGATAGGTCACTATAGCAAACAGGCCCATCTGACCTAGAATATGCCTTGAAGGATGGGCCTCCATGTCCTTTAAAAACAGCAGAGCACCAACTGCAGGTTGCTCAAGTGTGAGCCACCAGAACTGACAAACACTCCTGGACAGGTGTCAAAATATGTTCAGAAAGAACTGAGCGAAAGTTCGTTTTCCTCCGATTTGAGCCTGTTTCTGTTGTCATGACCCGGATAACTGAGAACTTGCACAGGCACGATAGATCACAACATACAGAGAGTGCCTCAGATGCCTTATATTAGTGTCCCCAGCTTCAGACCTTGGGAGCCGCTGTGGTGCAACTTTTAGATGCATCCCTGTTCCAACTCACCTGGATCGAATAAATAACACTTTATCTGGCCTCTGCAGAACTGGAGGAGGTAATTCAGCCATGGGATTCAGGTCCTATGCATCTAAAATATGCTGGTTAGGAAACTTGTGATCACCCAACACAGACGAGACTAATG
This sequence comes from Fundulus heteroclitus, assembly GCF_011125445.2. NCBI lineage: Eukaryota > Metazoa > Chordata > Actinopteri > Cyprinodontiformes > Fundulidae > Fundulus > Fundulus heteroclitus. Next base: position 8,609,583 of record NC_046380.1, on the reverse strand, counting down.
TGAATGTGTTGTGCACCGATAACTACAGATCCATGTGCCATGTGACAAGTAATGATGGTCTCCAATGAACACTATAGGATGGCAGATATTGCATTCTTGCTCTTACCTACCCCATGGTTCCTAATTCCCCATGACTGTTGGGTGTACCGTCCATTGCAATTAAGCATGCACTCACACTGTTGTTACTCACAGCGTCTGCTGTGTTTTTACTGATGAACCAGCTCTTTGCAAAGAAGAAGAATTCCTTTATTACCCCACAATGGGGAAAGTCGGTTGGCAAATTAAATTCACCAGCAACACACACAGTAAATTACACACAACTACTAGCAATTAAAAGAAGAAGAAAAAAAGGACAAACCGGTCTAATCTAAAATTATATCTAAAGAACACCAAGAATAGAAGATAAAAGTAAATACCAGAGTAAATGTAAAATATTGCACAGTGGACAATATTTAACAGTGGAAAAAAAAAACTCCACCCTATTTGCAGAATGCACGATAATAGAATAAACAGTGTGTCAAATTATATCCACATCAATTCTATAGTTTTTTACCTTTTTGCCAGTTAGTGTACTGTTTATATATATATATATATATATATATATATATATATATATATATATATATATATATATATATATATATATATATATATATATATACATATATACATATATATATATATATATATATATATTCTGTCTTTAAGCTGGACAGGTGGATTTTTCATACACTTCTTGCTGAGTAGGTAAAGGGCATATTTTCATTGTGTCTTGGAAAAAAATCTCTTAGACATCTATCCATCACTAACATTAACACCTCCTCTACAAGCTTCATAACACCTGTCATGTGGGAAGGATGTGTGGCTCTTTTGCCCTCTGTCCTCTGATTGATAGGAAGTGAAAACCAGGAGCTGCTGGGGTTATAATTCTTCACATTACCAGCAGCAGGACTATAAAACTAGCTGCTCCTAGAACATGTACAGAAAGTAGGAACAAACAGAGTTTATCGAGCAGCGGCTGGAGGGTGTTAAGATGTCTGATTTACTGATGTGACTTCACCAGGGGAAACAACACAACCATTTTTATTAGCAAACGCCACAAATGAACATCTGGAAGCACTGATTTGCATTACTGGATCAAGAAAGTATTGAAAGTGACAAAGTTCTTTATATACAAAATATAATTTTTGTGGAACATGTCTAGGAGCTTCTGTTTAACTATAAATTTAGAAAAACACAAAAAAATTAAGTTTATCTTTAAATAAGCCAACGCATGTGGTGTCTTTTGAGAGCCAAGATACCTTTTTTATTTTTATTCTAATGCTCAACAGAATCTTTTAAAACTCTCTGCATTTGTGTGATCCCAATAACTGTAATGCATTACAGTCATATTTGCTGGTCTCCTTAGTATTTTGGCATGCATTTAGGAGTTATTTATAACGGTTTAAATAACAAAAGGGATGATTAAAGACTTTATAAAATGGTGTGGTCACAGCTATGTAATTATCCACAACTAGAGTCAATTTACTAAAGTGTTAAACAGATCAACAACAGATTTCTAATTAAAGCTAGCTTTATTTAGATTTGATGGACAGTATGCATAATGAATAACTCACGTGCATATAAAAGGGTAATACGTAATTTATTGTAAAACAAAGTTTTCTATATTAATTAACCCTGCAAATTGTCTTTGATCATTTATGTTTGAGGTAATCTTGAAAGAGCTGCTTAACTGAAGCTGAAACGGAATATCAAAAGGAAGAATTGTTCAGTGTCCTCATGCTTCTGTTTCTCTGTTGTAATCAGGACAAACGACGGGTGCATTAGATGTAAAAGCAGCTAATCCATCCGTCCATCCATCCATCCATCCATCCATCCATCCATCCATCCATCCATCCATCCATCCATCCATCCATCCATTGAAGGATGGGGTCATGGGGGAGCTGGTGCCTGTCTCAAGCAGTCATGGTGGGTTTCCAGTCCATAACAGGGCACCTAAACCCCAATTATAAAAAATAAAAAAAAACATAATAAAAAAAAATGGATGCCCCAAATCTTCAAGAAGTTTACCAGAACTATTGAGCAGCAGTTAAATGGAAAGCAGGAGGTGCTTAAATACATTTTTTTTGGTTGTGATTAACACTGTGAAGTTATTGTCTATAAAGTAACATGTGGAAGGCAACTTCATGAATTTCCATGTTAAAGACCATATTTCAGACAGCAGAAAGTGACTGGAGAGTATTGAGTATAATAAGGGATGATTAGAAGCTATTGTTAGCAGTGGATTGTCTAATACTGGAAACATGACTGCATATTTGCTCATATTATTTCCTTAGAGAGGTCAGCTGTGTTTTTTTTTTTTTTTTCACCAGCTACTGCCAGCGCTGCATGTGGCATAATTATCTCAGCTGCTGCCGTGCGAACAAGACAAACAAATGCATTCAAGGCAATCTCTGCAGAATTCAGCCATGGGCTCCCTGCTACAATTTCTGCTTTCAGTTTGTTCTTTAAAGATTTGACCACTACATAACTGCAAATGTCCTGAAAAAAACCCTGCAAAACCAAAGGTCTTACCATCCAACAGAACGTTGCCTTCTTAACCAAGAGTGAATGTGGAAAACAATATATTTGAACTTTGCATGATGTTTTTGCACTAAACTACCTCTTGAATTTTCACCGGTCAGAACTTGTATCTCTCTAAAAGAGTCCATAGAAACAGACACAGCACCAGCATCACACTGGAGACCGTGCCCCGTTTTCAGACAGCCCTTCTGCTCGTTCCTCAGAAGGATGTTAAGTGTCAAGGAAGTTTAAGTACAGAGCCCTCTGGCAAACACAAGCCATCCCTTGCTGGCTCACTGTGGGAGGCAGTAAGGCCATGAGCATGGAGCGACCCCCGCTGACTCCCTAATCAATAAAAGAGTCGAGGTTCTGACGGGTTCTACTAGCCACCTGGACCCCTGCTCATCTGTGCCTCTGTTTCTGCTTTCCCGTGGCTGTAACAGAGGGCATGAATTATTAACCCGGCTAAAATAAAAAGCTCTGCTTCATCCAGGCCTCCTGTACTCATGAATAATGGATGAGGCAGCTCAACTACAGGCGTTTGGTGAGTCAAACAGTGGACTATGATGGATGGGGAAGGGTCCTGTGTTTCCCCCACAACCACTCCCATCCCCTCACCTACCATCCTCTTTTGGTCCAGCTCATCCACACAAAAAAAAACTGAACACATTCTGACAAGCTCTATTAATTTAGAGAAGAGGTTTTAGCTTGAGCCCTGCTGCACTCCACCCAACAGATGTGTCATGGAAAATTTGGTTTTTGCTCCTCCTGGAGTGTCTTGTTTTGCTTTTTGTAGAAGTCAGTCGTAGCCATGACCTAATGATTCCCAAAGACAGAATCAGATTTTTCTTCACAGCTAAAAGTAAATTTTTGCAGACGAGATTCATTTACATGAAATGGCTCCATGTTATAATGGTAAATTCACATGTGTATAATTAATTTTTTTTAATTATAGAGTTGATAATTGTTTTTCTTATGTGCTTCATAACTGCAGGTCTGTCTTGCTAACTAAAATCTCACTTACGTATATTCAATCCACTAATGCAGTTTTTCTTCTACAGAGTGCATTTCTGAGTTTATCTCCTGATATTTTTCTTTATGTAAAAAGTCTAAACGAGTATTTTATATGTATTTGTATTTTGCATATATTGCAGAAAACTGCCATCACTGAGGGTTAATGAAATTAAGCCGTTTTTTTCTCAATTTAACTGTGAAGCACATGATAAGGATCTTTGTTTTATTTACCTTCTGCTTCTGAATTGCTCATAACCAAATTGTCACATCAACCAAATCAGTAGCTTAAATAAAATACAATAAGCAACTACAGTTTGATATCTACAACAACCTGAGGCAATGGCTGAATAGATAGATGAAGTTAACTCCCTTGTTTCTTGCGTTGTAAGCCAATAGAATCAAGTCACACTTCACTGACATCCGTTTTTCTTCCCTTGATTACTGTGCACTGCACTTAACTGAAGTTAAACAATATTTTAGTGTTATTCTTAGCTTTAGTTCGATTGCTTTACTCACCCTGTTCAAGAATTTTAGGGTCATGTTAGTTCATTCTTCGATCCAAGGGTAGTTTTGCTTGTTCCTAGAGACCCGGAGGACACTGCGTATCTTTGTAATTTGTGCAAGGTGTCTAAAGAGCACCGATCATTTCCTAAAATATCTGAAAATCTTTCAAAAAACTAACCCACCTTTGTTGTCTTAACTTTGTTTCCTGTACTGCAGCTCCATCCTTTGAGATCCGGTAGCACTTTACACTCTTCTCCATCCATGCAAGGATGCATCTGGCACCACCACTTCTGTGCAACTATCGATGCTGCGATAAAAAAAACAAATGGTTTTAAAAAGAGTACAAAAGCTCTGTACAAAAAGCAACTACACCCATTTTGTTTGACAGCAAAGCACAGCGTTGGGTCTCTTTGGAGCAACACCAACACTGCAAAAACGGAACTAAAAATGTTCTTAAAATTTGTGTATTTTTCCTTGATTTGAGCAGGTTCTGCCAATAGAATAAGATTTTTGCACTTAAAATAGGAACAATTCATCTCCATCATCTTTTTTCAAGTGCAATATATCTAATTATCTTATTTTAGGGGTCAAAATACTCATCCCATTGGCAGATAATCTTATTTACCTGCTCAAATCTAGGACAAAAACACACATTTTAAGAACATTTTACTTATTCTTAGATCTGTTTTTGCAGTGAAGCTGACTTAGACTCGGTGTACATGGCAGTGATTGAACAGAGCATCTCCATATCAGGCCTCCATGGAGATATGCCAGTCCTGGCCAAGTGTGTTTTCAGGTCTGAATTACAGACATGTGTGAATGTTGCGATGGTGAATGTTGTGAGCAGGTGTGAGAAAGGTGGTTATGTACAGCATAGGAGAGAGGAAACATGCAGTCAAGGTCTTATGCTGCTTTGAAGAAGCCTACAGGGGGAAAAACACTTTCCCATGACATTTCTAAAGTGAGGAGAGAACTGTCAAAATCAAGCCCCGTCAGGGCTGTTACACTAAAAGGAGAAGATGGGGATCGATTCACCTGTAACTGAGGACACTGCTGACATGATATTAAGTGACCTGGCCATCTGTCTGCTCTGATGGACATGTCTATTGCAGCTTTAACAGCGGACAAAAGGGTTAGTGAATGAACAGGTTGGCGATTTGATTTAGAAAACCAAAGTCTCAAACAACAAACGGAGCACACACCTTTCTTTGTCTTCTACGCAATAAACTTCTCATGCACAAATGATCAGATAAAATACTTGCCTGAGCCACACTGACAGGTGAGACAGCTTTGCACTGTGTCACACATTTCTAATCTCATGCCATTCTGGAATCATTACCCGAATTGTAATGAGAAGCCTGGCATACCGTCTACACAAGATGGAGCTGCTCTCGTTGTTCCCGCCACCTGTCCAGGGAAGCAGGAGCATTTGACAGTCTGGGATCTCTCTTCGATCTTGTTCTTGTTGCAGCATCGGTGTGCAGCAATTACCTCACAGGTTCCTGCTTTCACGTGTACTGGAAGCAGAAATACAAGCAGCGGTTAGACCGCCTGTGACAGCCTTTTGCAACATGTTTCACGGCATAGTAATGCATACTAACGACAAATACCGCTACAGTGGCTTGTGAAAATATTCCTTTTCAAATTTTGTCACATTGCAACCCCAAACCTATGCATTTATATTGTGTATTAGAGCAAAACATAGTTGTGCCCAAGACATAGATTTAAAGAAAATGTTATGATTAAAAATGTTAAAAGTCATGTGTCTGTGTAAGTCCCCATTAATCAAAACTTTGTAAAACCTCCTTCTTTTGCAATAACTGCTGCGAGTTTTATAAATTGCTGGCAATTTTCTTTTTTTTGATATTTCAATTAAATTCAATTCAGTTTTATTTATATAGATAGCACCACTTTAATAGTTCTTTGAACAAAAGCATAGGATCACTTAGATTGGATAGAGAGCACCTGTGAACACTGATTTTCAAGTCTTGTCAGACATTTTAGGTTGAATTAAGGCAAATGGATCATCAAGGAAGTCTTCATAGGTATAAAGCCTCCCATGGTAAAGCATATATCTTTGGCATAACTACAGCAGTCACAGCATGATTCTGCTTGCCATGAAGTTGGAAATGATCATGGGAAAAAACAGTAAATACATGAAAAAAAGGTTAAAATTAGGTCTGAACTTTGACTGGGCCATTCAACATGCTTTGATCTAAACTGTTTTATTTGTGGTCTCCCTGTGTTTTCCGTGTCGTTGTCTTACTAAAAGGTAAATCTCCATCCCAGTCTCAAGTCTTTTACAGCCTCTAACTTGTTTTCCCAAGAATTACCATGTGTTTACCACCTCCCTATCAACACTGACCAGCTTCACTGTCCTTGCAAGAGACAGAAATCCCAAAGCAACATGTAGCCGACTTGTTTCACGGCACAAATGTCTGTTCAGAATTTGCTGTCCTTGCCAAGCTTGTTTCAGTTTAGGTGGAGGGTCACTTCTTAGTAGGTTTTAAATTGTCTGACACTCTTTTGACTTCAATTCAGTTTTATTTATTTAGTGCCAATTCACAACATGTGTCATCTCAAGGCATTTTACAAAGGCAACTCAAACAAATCACTCCTCCTAATAGAGCGCATAGCCATAGTGGCCAGACGCCTGTCTGTTTTTATCCATCACTGTTTAAGATAATGGACTGAGCAGTCATTGCAGTGGGCTGCACAGTATTAGTTGGCATCACATTTGCCTTGCAGCAAGAATGTGACTGGTTCAAATCCTGGTCTGTGGTCTTTCTAGAATGGAGTTTTCATGCTCTACCTGTGCAAGCATGGGTTCTCTCCCTTAGATGTTGTTTGTCTGTGATGGACCACACCCCCAATGACCAATAGAGATTGGCACCTGCAAGCTTACACGGGAGCATAAGTATAGACAATGGATTTGTTGACTACTGCTCTCTGTTTAAAGCTTGGGATGTTATTTGCATTAGCGGACGCTACTGATTAAGTGACTTTGAAGGAATATGCAGAATATTTTGGGGAACTGGAGCAAAGGGGGCTGAAAACATTTGCATAGTAAACGTTCTCATTTTTATTTGTACAAAAAAGATTAAAACCATGAATCCCTTCCCTTCTATCAATTGTGCTGTCTATTTTTTTCATATCTCATATAAAGTCCCTACAAAATGCGTTAAAGATCATGGTTGTGAAAATGTTTAAGGGAAATGGGTATCGTAGCAAAGCTCTGTATATGGTTTGCAAAAAATTATTTATCTGTGTACTTAATTAAAATGCTGCCTTTTTCTTGATTTTTTTCAAAGCTTTGATTGTTGCATATAATGATACAAAATGAGAAATGAATCTTTAAAGTTAAACGTTTCTTTTCTTTGAGTATTAGCACTATGCCTACATGTGCAAAACCAAATGTAAAATATTATTAGACAGACAAGCTGAAAATCTCACACGGCTCACCTGATTTTTTTTTTTGTTTTGCAAAAAATAGGTGATTTGTCACAGGAATAGTCTAACCCTGTGAGTTCTAAGCCAAAATGTTTAATAGATTAAACTTATACTTATTTCTCAGGGTCCATCAACTGTTGAAAAACCAAACGAAGACCCACATTTCTTGACACAATGAGAACAACTCTGGGGTTTCTTTATGCAAGATAATATTTAAGAGTTACATTCTTTACTTGTGTCTCCAACATAAATGGTAGCTGTAAACGGTAATTACTGCAACTCTTACTGTAAAGGGCTAATTTATTATTACTAAGCAAAATGGGATATTGGAGGTGGGGTTGGGATATTCACAATGATTCCTGAGGAGCATTTAGTCTTGAATTTTGTAAAAGTTTCACACACTATAATAAAGTTGGTATCCAGCAAATAGTGTAAAAAAAATTAAATACAGTAGCCTCATCGCAAAGACACAAATAGAATATGAAGGTGACATGTTCACAGAAAATATAATTTTATTCAAAACCAATGTGTAATGTATATATATGTGCTGAAAATGTATCACATGTCAGCACATTCTATTGGAAGGTGCCTTGTTTCTACTTAATGTGTAAACACTGCTGGGGCACAGCTTCAGTCTGTTTTCTGGGGTCTCATTTCCCTCAGTTTTTGCATTGTTATGCATTTCTTGTAAGATATCCATCTAAGTCTTTTGGCCAAAACAATTGCCACTTAAACACTTTCTGCTAATAGGGACTGTGTGTATTTAAAAAAAAAACACTCATATAGATAAGGGATACTGTAGAAATAAGCATTGAGAGCACAGAGTTAATGAACCAAGACATGACTAAAGTAAACTGGAGTGCCACTGTTTATGGTGATGAATGAACAGTACCCTGCCATCTGTGCCACATTTAACATTTGTTTTTAAGGACTTTAAAGCCTTATACCAGGGGTTTCTAAAGTACAGCCTGTAGGCCATTTGTGGCCCCTGGAGTGATTTTGTGTGGCCCCCAACTGCAATTTAAAAATGGTTTGGCACACCAACAGCAGGGGTTGAGGCAGACAAAGACTTTTTATTTTAAATTAGAGGAAGATTATTATAGATTATAGATTAGACCTGAGTATCATCTGCGTAGTTACTTATCTTGTTTGTTATTATCTCAGCGAGTGGAAGCATAGAGATATTGAGTATAAGGAGTCCCTTGATTGAACCTTGGGATACCCCACATGAGACCTTTGTTCGCTCTGATGAGAAGTTACCTATTGACAGAAATAAGTCCCTGTTCTTTAGGGAGGATTTGAACCAATTGAATGCTGTGCCAGAGAGTCCGACCCAGCGGTCCAGTTGCTTTAATAATGTATCATGATCAACAGTGTGAAATGCTACGCTGAGGTCCAACAGAATCGGGACAAAGGTTCTTCCACAGTCTTTATGTGGATGTCATTGAACACTTTGATGAAGGCGGTCTCAGTACTATGATGAGCACCGAAACCGGACTGAAAAACATTAAAGCGGTTGGTCATTGTAAGGAAGCTATTTAACTGTTGAAACACAACGTTTTCAATAACTTTACTGATAAATGGCAGGTTAGAGATTTGGCTGTAATTCTGCAGATGTGATTTGTCCAGATTGCTCTTTTATCAGTGGTTTAATAACTGCTGTTTTTAAAGCCTGGGGGTAAACACCTGAAGAGAGGGATGAATTTACTATTTGGATCAGGGCAGAAGCAATGAGAGGCTGCAGTTTTTTTAAGGAAGGTTATAGGTAGGATATCAAGACAGCAGGACGATGATCTTAACAGATTTATAATTTCTTCTAAGCTTCTACAGTTGAGTTGTAGTCATTTTTTCTGCATTTATATATAAGAATAACATTGATACTGAATTTAATATGGATGTGCAGATTAACCCTCTAATTGTTTTGAATTTCCTCTGCAAAGAAGTTGGCAAATTAATTGCAGGCCCTGGTAGAGTAGAATTCAACAGGAACAATAACAGGAGCGTTTGTGAGTCTGTAGTGAATAAAGCGTGACCATTGTTGATGTTTTTTGATGTTTTTCTGCAAAAGAAATTCCATTGCAAGTTTTAGTGACGAGTGATAGCTTTGCAACCTCTCTTTGTAGATTTCATAATAAACGTGAAGTTGAAGTTTTACACCGTTCAGCCCTACGACAAAGTTTTCTTTCACATCTCACCAATGGTGCATTTCTCCATGGAGATTTCTTCCTACCAGAATCAACCTTCACTTTAATGGGAGCAACAGAATCAATAATGTAAGAAATCTTAGAATGGAAATTATCTACCAACTCATCTATTGTGTTATAGCATTGCAATGAGGTGGAGGAATATATTTGATTAAAGGTTTCAGCTGTGTTGTCTGTAAAAGGACGTTTTGTTACAATATCTGTCTTGCTAAGTGAGTCGATAGAGATTGTACTTTCAAAGATAACAGATAAATAATCTGAAGGGTGACATCGATTACAGAGACGTTGGAAATATTTACACCCTTGCTGATAATCAGGTCCAGAGTGTGTCCTCGATTGTGTGTTGCTTGTTTGATATGTTGAGTCAAACCAAGGTTATCAAGTATACCACACAGCTTTTCTGCATCTGTCTTTTGGCATGGATGTTGAAATCTCCCACAATTATTGAACAGTCACAATCAATTCAGATTAAAAGCTCATTAAAGTCCCTGGAGATTTTTTTTCTCATGTTTTGGGGTTTTGTAAATAGTTGTTAGAGCTTGTTCGTGGCCTTTATCTCAATTCCCAAAAATTCAAAATAGTTAAATTTTTCAAGGAAAACTTTCTTACAGTTTAGTGAATCATGAAATATTGTAGCAACCCTTCTGCCCCTGTTATGCTTTCTATTTTCACTTAAAAAAATCATAGTTAGGAGGCACTGATTCAATTAGTACATGTGACTTGTTATTGTCATCCAACTATGTTTCAGTTACAAAACATAACATCAATATTATGCTCAGTGATGAAGTCATTGTTTAGCCAAAAAAATATATTACAAGTTCAGTGCTACATTCATTACGTTGAAACAGGCAAAAGAGGTAAAAAGCACAAAGTGCTAGAAAAAAGTAGGATGGTATTCACTATGAGTCTTATTTGTTAAACAAGCTCAAAAGCAGTGCTCCTGTGTTTCATTGTTCCTGTCAGGGCATTCAAGTTATTAAAGGGAAGCCGTGTTTTATACATCCAACCATAACAAGTACCAGAAATCCAGGACACCCCCCAAGTGGAGAGACCCTCCTTTGGGCCTTAGTGCAGCTCCACTTGCTCATATATCCTTGACCAACATGCTAAATCCACTGATCCTGCATCCTAACCAAAGGACAAAAAAAGAACATATCAATGTGGATGTGGCCATAATAAATGCCTATACTGTGTATAAATCCCACAACATCACTGGTTTTACAACCATTAGGCAAAATAAAATAAAAAATGCATTACTATGTTCAAACATTATTTGCACAGAACAATGATCGTTATGATTATGATTACTTATTTAACCAATGACAATGACGAGGTGAAATATAAAAAAAAGGCTGGAGTTTTGACATTCCTTCCAGATAAGCTTCAATTATGTCTGTAAAGATTTTCAATTTGGAACTTGACTTGAAAACAGATTGCACCGAGCTTCCATCTTCCCATTAGCTGGCAATCCAGAAATCTCATCTACGACATTAAAAACATTTTGCTCTCAATCAATAAAGTGCTATTCACATTCCCACTGAAGGCAAGACAACAATTACCAATTGAGTGCTTTTCATTGAACAAAAACTTACTGATGCAAAAACAGGTCAGGCTCTGTGCTCTTGATGTGATTATCTTTAAGCCACCAGCACGCCCCTCCGTCAAAGTTACTTTCAAAAGTTGAGATAGTTTGAATGGAATATTCAAACTTTGTTTAAGAGACAACTACACAAGGACAATAGGCAATCACCAGAGATGCAATGGGTGTAAGTTAAGATATCCACAATGTTATTTTAAGAAAACAGCTATGGACACAAAGTTAACTGAAAGCGAGAAGCAATACAGAACTGTTAAATAAAAAAATAAGAATGCTCCTCTATAGATTTCTTCAGGTTTTACTTTTTTTCAGACTTGGGTGTTTTAAGTGATGTTACAATGTTTAATGTCAGACAAAGCTTACACAAATAAACTGTTTTCAAATGATAATTTAATGCATCATGAGAACAAAAATATAGAAAAAAGTTACCTCTCCTTGTCAAAACATGAATTATCTTTGATAATTAAGGCACACATATTGTCCAGGATTTACAGGCTACAGCAAGTCCTCCATGTCTTGAAGCAGCAAAGCAGCCAGAACCTTTTAATCATTTAAATCATTTAATCATCACCACGTTTGACTGCATGGATTATATTTGTTTTTCTTTTGTTGTTGTTTTTCATGAAATGGTACATTACTTTTATGTTTGATGTAATGGAACACACACCCTCAAAAATATTTTACTTTTATCTTATAAGTCCACAGGATATACAGTATTCCTAAACACTTTTGGGATCATCATGATTTAGCTTGGCAAAACTGGGACATATTTTTCTGTTTTCTTTTCTTTTTTTGTCAGCAGCGGTTTTGACCTCGTAACTCTTTTAAGTATGTCCTTTTTGCACCCACAACCCCTGGAGACTCTCATATGCTCTTGAAAAAAAATCTGGTAAGCCGTACACTCTCTCTGTTTGTTAATAATGGCTATAACTGGAATTTGCTGGAGTCTGAAAGCCTCAAAATTTGCTTTGTAACAATTATCAGACAAATAGATGTGAATTAATTTGTTTGTGACGCGTTTTTGGATTTCTTTACATTGTGACATAATGTGTTGCTTTCATTTAAGCAGGTTTCATTTAGGTGATTACTTGATTCTACAGAAATCCTTAATCAAAAACAGAAGAAATTTGAAATGGGCAAATGTTTATTTTTTTCCTAGTCCCATATATTGGTTTTTTTAATTTAATATCAGATCCACTTCTCTTCAAAACACTTAGACATGCATGTTTTTTTATATTTTGTTGTGGGAACACCAGCTTTGTATCAAGGTACAAAGCATAAACAAAAGCTACCTCCAGCTCTGTGTCAGCTCTGGAACTCTTGATTCATTAAGGGGCTAGAAAAGACTAGCTGCTGATTAAAAATTTGACTGTCAGCCGAGGTAATGACTCTGGGGCGGGACCCAAAAACACCATGCGGTGTGAAAAGTCAGAGGGTAGGGTTTGGTGGTCAGCCCCAAATTCCCCATCAGAGGAAACAACGTTAAACGGATTCACCATCTGCTTTACTTTTCAACCGCGGTGACCGGCAATCCAAGTTATTGTGAGATTTCATTATTTGAGATATTTAGGATTTCAACATTTGAAGAATATTTGCTTATTTCCACTGCAGTTGTTATTTTTTATGTTCCTTGAGACTTCTTTCCAGAGACTCAATACAAACCATACATTCTTATGTACCAAACCACATAATGGGAAAGTTTTGGATTTGGATTTGTTTTTCAGTTTCTTGCCAAGATAAGTCACATACAGATGAAAGACTGTCTATTGTCTGCTCCATTTATGAATATCCAGGTAGCAGCAGAAATGGCATACGCTTTATGATCGATACATTTCTATTAAGGCACTTAGGACTGCCATAAGGTTGAATCGCCAGGCGCCCACGTCAGCAGGAGGGGGAGATGAGAGACAAAGAAAGGTGAAAGGAGAGAGAACACTAATGACAATTAGCACAAGGGCCAACCCTTCAGCCAGTCAATACCACTCTGAGGCCAGCCCTCAACTCCACAGTCATATTTAGTGACTTCTAATTGATAAATACAAGTATGCAACCGACACACTTAAGTAGAGTAACTTACAATATTGTGTTAAATTCCTTTAAGATGTTGCATACACAGACATTAGACAATTGTGTTGACAAGAATGACAAATCCGCTTTATAACAATAACATCAGTTTGAAGAGTCAACATGTAAAAGCCTTTTTTTTTTCAAAAGTTTTTTAATCAGGGCAAAAATAAACCTACCCCATCCAAATAAAACCATTAATATTTGCCTCAAATAAACTACCACAAACCTGATTATCATATCAGTTATGTAACACAAAATGAACCACCAGGCTGTAGCAATGTCTGAAAAGATTAGATGCACCTCAAACAAACAGACAAGCGCTATTAATCAAAAACACTTAACTGATCATCACCAGGTTTGAGTTCACGGTACCAAAGAAGGAAAATACCATCAATGATCTTAGAAAAGTAGCTGAGGCTGTCAGTTTACCTGGAAGGGGTAATACAGCAATCTCAAAGCAACATAGATTCCATCTCGCCACAGTGAAAAATGTTATTTACAATTGGAAAACAGACAAAACAAGGGAGTCGTTAAGAGCTCTAAAAAATGAATGGGAAGCCAGTGTAGCGAAATTAAAACAGGTGTCTACAGTGACTTGCCTGCTAATGGATTTTTAAGCAGGCTCCGCATGGTCAAACTTTTTTATCTGCTTTTATTCCACTTGTGGAAGCATTGTGGAATTATGTGGTATATAAATGACAGAATTGTTTTCTAAACTGCCAGGGGTGTGACTTTGATTAACAAGGATCATGAATTAAGCTGACTGGATGAAGAATGATACAAAAAGCGCTAATTGGCCAAGGGCACAGAGAGCTGTAACCCGGCAGGCCAGATTGATAATGTGTAGCACTCTACCTTCTGCACATTATCAATCTGGGACTGCTCCCATCGAATCCGTTCGGGGAAAGGAGGGACGTTCAGCAGAACTTACTGAGCTCACGGTATTAAATGCAAAAGTGAGCAGCAGGTGCCAGGAGAAACTGTACCAAAGCACTTCTTTCACAAAAGAAATTGTTGATTCTGACAAAACAGATGTGATAGCTGCAGCTACGTGTGCATCCTCCTGCACTGCCATGTTTATGTTGGTTCAGCTGTGGGTTCGGCACCTCTTGCTTTCGTCAAAGCTGTATGTCCCACCTTAAACCATAATACGGCAACGTAATTTGCTCAAAGCATTTTTTGTTTGTGAACACACAAATAAAGAGAGAATTCTGCTTGCAGGCAAGGTTAAGAGAGCTATGCCACAAAGAAAATCTTTAGGTAACCAATTAAGTCACATGGAAGCCAAAAGTTAGCGCGGACTCACACAGTCATCTGTCCAGTTAAAAAATATGGCAAAATATAAACTGAAATAAACCCAAAATAGAATGGGACTGCTGAAAAATCTAATATCAGATACATTTTATGAGAGAACAGATGTTATAATTCCTTCTTAGTTCATATCAAAAAAGTTGATTAGGTCTGGAGTAGATTGAGTAGTAGGCCTTCTCCAGATTCACAAAACACATGTAGACCAGGGAAGCATACTCACATGACCCCCTCAGTAATGCTGTGAGAGTAAAGATCTAGTTCACTGCATCAGAGCCAGAGTAAAACCTTCATTGGTCCTCCTGGAGCCGAGATTAAACAATCAAACACCCCATGGTACGCTTTCACAGGGAGGCTGAGTGGTGGGATTCCTCACTTGGGACACACTCTATCCAGTCCCCTATCCTGAAAACTGGGACTACCACCCCAGTCTGCCACTCCTGTGGTTTGTTCCCGGTCCTCCGTGTGACATTGAAGAGGTGTGTCAACTGTGACAGCCCTACGATGTCAAGAACCTTCAGAAACTGAAGACTAATCTCATCCACACCTGGCGCCCTCCCACCAGGGAGCTTTTTAACTACCTCGGCAACCTCTGTCACAGTGATCAAATTGTATTCTGCCGATTCGTCAGTCTCTGCCTCCTTCATGGAGAAGATGGTGACCGGATTGAAGAGATCCTCAAAGTACTCCTTCCACCGCCCAACAAAGTCCTCATTCAGGGTCCACATTTGCCCTCTCAAAGGATACACAGCTTGGAATGATCCATGTTTCACTTTTCTGAGTGGCCAAACAGTTTTCCAGAATTTCCTTGAGGCCAACCGAAAGTCTCTCCATAGTCCCTTTAAATTCCTCCCATGCCCAAGTTTTAGCTGTAGTCCTTCTGGCTATCCTTCCCATCAGCTGCTTCAGCAGTAAGAAAATCAGATAATGTAAAATAGAAATTGGAAAATAAAAGTGCTAATACATGCACTTATGGTTCAATTATTTTTGCTTTTCTGGTGACAATGCATTTGTTAACATATTCACAAAAAGGCAAAGAACATTGCATAATTTCCTTCAAAACAGTGGTAGAATCTGGCCAATTAAATATGAGGTCTGTAAATAGAAATTGTATTTTTTTTAAAGATACAGCTGAGCTTCTAAATCATATAAACTCATTTAAATTTTCATTAGTCTGAATACAGATTCAACATGAGGCTGACATTAAGTCAAACTAACCTTATTACACATATGGGCCACATACACATAATAATTTGTCCTCCTACTAAAAGTAATTCAGGTCTCTACTCACAAAGCCCTTATAAAATTGAGCCAGATGTTAAATTTTCTGGAAAAGAACTCTACATTGACTTCTGCATTGTAACATGCAGGTCGTCACAAGGTTTAGTATTATCCTGCTGTCCAGATCACAGAATTGAACATTTGGATCAAAAGAAATGTACAGGTTGCTTTCGGCTTCTACAGCAATCAAACAATTGATCTAAAAGACAGATAGGGAGGACTGGGGAACAACACAGTGTTCCAGCTGTCAGCTGCGTGACTGGACTCATCAGCATCACCTGGCCAGCCAAGCACAGGATACAGTAATAGAAGCACAACAGGGATACAGGGAAAAAGAAACATAGCGTTCATTTTAATGCTGACAGTGAGACTTTGCTGGATGCAATGAGACAAAATCTGAATGACATTGTGAGCTAAGGCTAATGCTCAGGTTGTTTTATTTGTCATTGTGCTTCTGAAGGACTATTATGTTTGAAAAAATAAAGGAAATCTTGAGCTAAATGTATCTATCAGCTCCTTCAATGGTGTAATTTTCTTTGTGCTGCAATCGTTGTTCAGAAAAAGCTAAAGTGTTAGGAAATAACTAGAAGCGCAATACTACAAATATATCCAATGAACATAATATCAAACTAAGAACTTATGTTTAAATGAAATGTTTGACTTTGTATAACTGTTATCCTTTCGGGTGCTGTACGTTGAAAACACAATAACCTTTAAATTAGATTTGGACTTGATTTGTATCTGGACTTGTACATGAATTACCTTAAGAGTACAAGAACATTTAATGTGGGGTCTGCGTTATAAGGCACAAATGGCTGTTAAACTATAAAACCAGACAAAAAGACTAAGGAAAGTCTACAAGTTCAAAGAAAGTGTGCTGAAGCTTTCTTATTTATAGTATGAAAGACTAGAAGAGCTTTCAAGAAGATGCAGAAAAGGCAGAAGTAATTTTCTTTGGAACAACAATGCAAGGTTAGGGACCAACCGAGGCATTTTTATGGACCGAGACCTGCATTTTTACACCCACGGGAAGTCTATTTCTAAATCCGTCTATTATCAACTAAACATTTTTGCCAAAACGGAGGGTTTCCTGTCAAACCAGTACACTATGATATAGGTGCCGTTTTTATTTTCAGAAATGGTCTCTGTAAAGAAATCAATCATGTAGCTACAGCTTATCCCAACTGCTGCTGCCAGAGTGTTGAGCAATTATGAGAAAAATAGATCTTATCGCTAAAACTTTATTTCAAGCTTTAAACTATATTCACTATAAAACACATTATCCAGACTATTTACACACAGACTGATGTTGTCAGGCCTTAATTTCTGTTCATTTTAATGATTTTCTGCTTCTAGTTAATGACAACATGCCGTAACAATATTATTTCAGACCAATAAAACAAAATTGTTTACACAGAAATTTGGGATTGACGTAAAGCATGTTTAAAACCTGCTTAAAGGTTGTTATTTGCAAAAGATACTTTTAATTTGACAAATTAGCCTCATCTGGAGATACATTCTAATTTATTGAATATGATTGTATGTACAATTTGTGTTAGGGGTCTTTCAAGCACTAAATTGGGCCTAAATGTCTGTCATAATTAATGGTTATTCACAGACTAGTTTACTCGGTGTTCCTTTGCCAGAACTAAACAAGATGAGGGAGCATTTGGGTTCTATGATCCTCATGAACCAACTCCCTGAACACCTGGGATGAACATACATGTTTGGATTGTTTAAATCAGGACTGAAAACTTTGCTGTTTACTACAGCTTAATGTCAAGAATGGCTTTACCTACTATTCGTAAAGTTTTAGCTAGTGGTGTCTGGTTACCAACATCAAGTACTCATACACGCACTTGTAAAAGCAACCCGATACTATGAACTGATGCCAATTTTCCTCCTGGGCTGGGCTACGCGGCAACTTAAAGGCTAGATACCACGCTATACCAGGTAGTGGTGCTATACACCAGGGGGTTGTTTGCTGACCCGCCAAAAGCAACAGAAGGAGAGAAGATAACTAAAGTTCTAACTGAATGCATCGCCATGGTCAGTTGTTTTCAGTGGTCAATGATATTGTTAAGTTATTTGCGATCTATAAGTACCAATTTATTATGTACTCAGGATCGGTACTTGGAACTGGCAAGTATCTAAACTGAAGTACTTGTACTTGTACTCGGTCCGGAAAAAAACTGGTGTTGTGACACTCATAATCTTAGCCAATACTTACTGAATTGTAATGTCTCTTTTTATGCATTATATACTCTTTTAGTGTAACTCTTGTTTTTGATGTAATTTTCTGTCTGTTTTTATCCTCCTGTGAATTACTTTCAATTATCTTGTGTACGAATGAGGCCACACACTACAACTTGCCCGGCCTTACCAATTACTCCCTGCATGTCCAATCCATAGATTGCTTTTCAATTACAGCTGAGGACAACAGAAATGGCACAGTCCTGGTTTCAACAAGTAGGAGGCTGAATCACAGACAGACAAATGTTAACCTGTATTAATATCACATCAAATGTTAATTCGAGAGTTTTGTTGACATGAACACATGTATACCCCTGACAGAAAACAAAATGTTTTATCCACCGAGACATAATGTAACAAGTGCAGTTTCAGGGAGCTTTCAGAATAGAGGGACAACAAAACAGAAAGTGTATTTTTTCCTGATTCGGTGCCCCCCTCCCCCAGTCCGCGTGCTGCCAGTCCACCCTTATCTGTCAACAAAGACAGAACAGATCAAAACACGGGAAAAAAAGTCACGTCTGGGCTACGGGGCCTGACCAAGAAAACAGCAGCAGGCTGTATAATAGAGACATTTATGAGTTAGTAATAATTCAGAATTAGTTTTGCTCCCATAGAAGACATTTTTAGTACAACATACAAAAAAAAGGTAAATAGAAATATTGCAAATATGAATAAATACATTTTACCAAAACAGGATTGGAATGGTGTAAATAAGCATGGTATCGATCTGGGTACTCTGACTGTTAAGTCTTCATCAGATTGACAGCCAGGTGGAAGAAACAGTCTCTTTTGGCAAACAGAGTAATGTAGCGCCGACCTGAAGGTAGAAGTCTAAACAGTTTGGGGTCTGCTGACAGGTTAGCTAACCTTTCTCTTACCCTGGACCTGTACATGTCCCGGATGGAGGGAAGGTAAGCCCTGATGATCCTCTCTGCAGACCTAATTGTCCGTTGCAGTCTGGACTTGTCCTGTGTAGCTGAGGAGCCAGACTACACAGTGATGGATGTCCAGCAAAGACTGAGTGATGACAGTGCAGAAGATGACTAGCAGCTCCTGTGGGAGGTTTCACTTCTTTTTTTTTTTTTTAAAGAAGGTTGTACTTCTTTCGTTGCTGCCGGAAGTACAGTCTCAAACAGAGTCCAAGTGTGAGGACCATCTCAGGTCCTGAGAAAAGGTGGTTCCAAGTGACCTGATGTGATCCACGCCAGATCAACTGTTTATGAGGATGGTGAGGGGAGGCAGTTTGGGGAGTGTTCTCTGGAAGTCCACCGTCATTTCCCCAATCTTTATTGGGTTTAAGATCCAGGTGGTTCTGACTGCACCAGAGGACCAAGAGATCCACCTTCTGTCTGAATCCAGACTTGTCACTGTCCCGAATCAGACCAATGGACAGTGGTGTCATCTGCAAACTTCAGCAGTTTTACAGACGGATCCGCTGATCTGCATTCCTTTGTGCACAGGGAGAAAAGAAGTAGGGAGAGAATACAGCTCGGGGTAGATGATGCTCACCTGCTGCTGCCAGTCAGTAAGGAAGCTGGTGATCCACTGACAGGTGGAGGTTGGCACAGTGTTTAAATGATGCCGTTTGCTCCAGATGCTGATAACTCACTACAGGCTGAATGCAACTTATCACTGCACACATTCGAGGTAAAAGGGAGCCTCTAAAGGACTGCAGCGGAAAGCTTCACAAAGCAAAAAAAAACACTAATTTAAAAAAGGAGCTGTGAGCGAGCATTACAAATAGATCTGAGTAAAATATTTCAAATGGCCACATTAAAGAAAATCTACTAATGTGAAGGGAAGCACCACAGAGACGTGGCGAGGTACTGGCTTATGAAACATTAACTACCTTTGCCTGTTGAGAAAGACAAAGGCATCTTTTTCTCTCACAAAAACTAGGGCTTAATTAAATTATCATATTCTGAAAAGGCAGACTCATTACTTCCCAGCTGTAAACCCGCTGAGCTGACAATCAGGCCCAATGTGCTCTAAGAACCCCACCGACATCTAAGTGAATATGAATCGGGAGTTAAGTTCATATTTAACTTCCTTGTGCCATTCAGGGTGTTGTTCTTGTATACTAATCATGATTTATGCAGGTTACAACAACATTATTTTCAGTGTTGTATAGTAACAAAGTAAAACTACTTCACTACTATACTTGGAGTACTTTATATTTTTCTCGAGTATAACATTTTTCGATAACTTTTACTTTTACTTCACTATATTTCCGAACTTAATTGCATACTTTTACTGCAATACATTTTCAATGTTTGGTTTAGTTACTCGTTACAAAAAAAAGAGAGAGAGAGACACACTCACGCATGCAAGTGATTTGACCCCACCTACTTATTGAATGCGACAAAGTTGGGACTTGCCTGGGCTTGTTCTACACCACCAACAGGATAATAAGCTGGTTCAGTAGTAAGGCAGGTTAAATTAACCTTGTGGTATAGGTAAAGCACCTAATTGCAGAGAATCCTAATTCTCTTAACTAAATGATACCTGCAGGTGTATCTATTAGCAGGTTTACCACTTCCTGTAGGTTAACTTAGCCTGGTTTATCACTTAACCATGTTCTTAGTATACACCCCCTGGTCTAATTTTGCCTGCACTTGGTTGTGTACAATTTTAAAGTGCATAGAACTGACCTTACTTGAAGAAGGAAAACTTAAAGCTTACAAAAAGGTTGTATTTTCTGTCTAACTTGGTCTAATTTTCTCCTGCACTTGGTTGTTTATATTATTTTAAGTGAATTTGACCTTCAAAGTTTACCAAAATCCAACAAATATCATTCAAACAGTATTTGCTTTGTTTTACTTTTACCTATACTTATTACATTACTTGAGTGCATCTATTTTTACAGTAATTTCCATACTTAAGTACAAGACATTTCAGATACTTTAAAACTTTCACTCAGGTAACATTTCAGTCAGAACGAAATTTCGTTCTGTATGCACTCTGTGCATACAAAATGACAATAAAGAAAGTCTAAGTCTAAGTCTAAGTGACTTGGACTTTTACCAAAGTCATATTTTGGAGCGGTATCTATACTTTTACTTGACTCTGAGATTTCAGTACTTAATACAACACTGATTATTTTCTTCTTCGATTCTGAAGACCAGGTTCAGACTGGAAGAGGATCCAAAGACACAGCGGGTGACTCTGAGATAGCTTTGAGAGAGATTCACTGAAATATACCATAAACCATTTCAGAACTATAACTATTCACTCCTAACTAAAGTGGCTTTGTCATACATTCACTGTACTTTGCAAATGTGACTGATTATTAATTACCGATATAAAGAGGCCACTTATATCAAATATTTTAGAGAATACAATGTTAAGACAAAACGATGATATAAGAATACTTCCCAGTGTGGTGAACACCAGATATTCTCTTTTAGAGAAATGTGGCTCTGTAGATTTAATATAAGGGGGGCAAACAAAACAAAACATCAAAATAATACAAGAAGCAGCACTTGAAATCCTAAAAATTGCTTTTAATGTTCTGAAAATAAATGGAACAGCTAATGTAAGAGTGTTTACTCTTGTTCTCCTTTATTATTGAATCTATCTACCAAGTACCAGCTTTTCACAGAAGAAGCACAAAAGCATTCAGGGTCTTTGTTACAGTAGTATAGATGAGGTCTGTGTCAGTACCATTCATCTGACTGCTACAATGTACAAGCCCACCACTGAATGATCACTTAGAGTCGCTCGGGGAATCATACAGCCTTCAAAGTTAAAGGCTACCTAACTTATTAAATCGAAGGGACTGCAGCGGCAGCAAAAAAAAAAAAAGAAAAAAAAAAAAGAAAAAAGAAAGAGACATGTTGGCTGATTCAAAGACCCCTGCAAATAAAATGTTACTTTATGTATTCATCCTTCTGATAGTCAAATAAATGGAATAAGGGATGTTCAGAGAAAGTATCATTTTCAACGTTCTTCTGAACTCATTTTGTTGTACTTCAATGTGAGAAGCAGCTGATCATATATCTGCTGTGATACATTTGCGTCATACTGTAACAAAATTAATATTGCAGCAGCCAGTTTCATGTCAGAATTATTTTACCACCAAATGTGCAATATTTTTACATATGTTCAGTATTTTAATTGTTTTATTTCCTAAACATGTGCAAGCCTATAGTGGACTGAACATAATGGGTAGTTGCATACACTCCATCATTTACATGTTTTTTGCCTCAAAATGTTTCATGTTAGATACAAATTTCTGGTGTGTATGATTTCAGGACACATGAAGAAAAATGTTTTCATGAAGTGTAAAATCTTGTTTTTTGTTCCTCTTGAGTTTTATGAGAAAAAGTTGAAATTATAGTTAGTACCTTAATTAGGTTTTAGGATAACATGAAAAAACTGTCTTAGAAAAACTTTGTTGCCATCACAGAACTTACAAGAATTAAGTGAAGCCAAAGTCTTGGATGCATTGTAAAGTTAAAAACCAAGTATCTGTGTATTTTTTTTTTTTTTGCCATGTGACAAGTTGAATTCTATAATAGCACCAGCATCAATTATGTAAAGAATACCATAGAAATTCCTGCAAAAGTATGACCTTGTACGTAAAGTGTAATTCATTTTGAATGAAGTATCTAGCCACACCCTCACTTCATCTTTGTTGAGCTCCACAGAGGCAGACAAAAGAGATGCCTGAGATCTCCATTCTTTCTGGTCTCTCATCTGACATGCACACATGCTGGTTATCTGTCAAGCAGATGTCAAATCTGCTCTAAACGGCTGCCATCTCTGCTCTCCAACTAGATTCCCATGTTTTTCATCTTGAGTGGGCGCCGCTGATGTCTTTCAGAGGAGAGGGACAGTACCAGCGTCATGAAATCCATGAAGCAGGCTTGTGTAAAAGAGAAGACAAAAAAAAAAAAAAACGGGTCCCCAGTCAAACTGTACATTTCTGGAGGAATGACAAAACCACTAAAATCTCAACTACAGACAGATTTATCTTCATTAAATGTGAGAGGACACACTGCGGTGAAAGTAGAGCAGCGTCTGAAAATAAGAAAAATGGCTTTCTTTGAATTATTCATAGCCGAGAGTCAAAGATTATTCTCTTTT
The DNA here is from genome assembly GCF_011125445.2 of Fundulus heteroclitus. Lineage (NCBI taxonomy): Eukaryota > Metazoa > Chordata > Actinopteri > Cyprinodontiformes > Fundulidae > Fundulus > Fundulus heteroclitus. Next base: position 8,586,255 of record NC_046380.1, on the reverse strand, counting down.
AAATCAGTCCGTCGTGTAATTACATTAACAAAGCGGCTAACTGAGACGTATATTTAACCACATGCTCTGAATCAAACGCTGTGCTGGAAAACAGTATTATCTGGTTAGTCGAGAGGCAGCCAATGGCCCTGCTTCCCAGTTGAATGCTGGGCTGCCCGAGGACACTATTAAAGGAGCATCTGACCTGTACACCCACTGACAGCTCAATATAAACGTTCCTCTTTTTAATAGACCATCTTGCTGAAAAATATGTCGACAAACCTTTTAAAAAAAAGCCATTTCAGGAGAACTTAAATGGTCCCACCCATTACATTTTATGCTCCAGTCTGTTCACATAAACTTGATGCTCAGCCTTGGTTGCTGTTTTTATGGTCCGACGTGGACACTCAGTACTGCACTTCATTCCTGAGGAGATGTGAGCCAGAAGGCGAAAAATCATTGAGTGCAGCCGGAAGACGGGGCCAAGCAATTGATAGACTGCATTACAGAAGCTTATATTTCACTTTATTCATTCAGTATCCACCCTCAAGTGTATAACCACCAAGCTGTAGCATAGCATTACTTTAAAAGAAAAGAGGAATGCCCAAGAGGAATAAAGCTGAATGGATGAGGAGTTCCTCTTCGTCTTCTTCTGCAACCTTGCCTGACTACAGATGAGCAATCATAAATATGTGTTAGAATTTGCCATTAACAAACTGCATGGAAAAGAGGTTCCAGGGGACAGTTTTTACAGAAAATGGTTCAGATTTACGATTTAAGGCAGCAAATCTGTATTCATAAGTATGCATTTGCACCAAGAAAGGACGTTAAACTTTTCTGACTTATATTCAGACTTCAAACAGTAAAAGCCAATTAAGAGAAAATGTGAGGAGCTGTTGGAAAGCCTTCGCTAGTTCTAATGAAAAGAGTTACAACAAAGAGCTCTGAAAGAAAAGTGAACTTTTGGATGAATTGCTTTAGACCATTAAAAACATGCTACACAACTCAAGGAAGCTCTAAACCTCCCCTTCCCATTGTCAATTGGAAGTATTTTTGCAACTTAGCATTTATTTACATTTTGACCCAAAATAGCAATATAAAATATATCAACCTATACATTATTACAATGGGATTTTTTTAAGACCAAGATCAATCAAAGCTTGAAACATTCTCATACATAAACCTATGAGACATTTTTTTCAAGCAATTTCTTTTTCCTTTTTTGTTTTCAAAGCAGTTCGGGTTGAGTAAAACGCCTGAGTGGAGTGCTATTTTAAGTTTCTGTAATATGGTAATTACCATCATTATTATCATCATTATTACTTGGGAGATTTTGCTCAGCTCCAAAGTAATATAGCATTAAAAGTGACCAAAAATTTTCTGATAATAACAGACCTGAAAAAGTGAAGTTTTTCTCTCTTCCCCTGTCTTTAGGCAAGGATTATTAGCGAGGAAGCCCTTTAAGCAATTTAGGCTCACTGTCAAATTGTGAAATCTTGTGATCTCTAAAGGTTTTAAAAGTAGTTTGATAGGCAGAAGGGCTTTCAGCTTTTTAAATTAAATAAAAAAGCTGTAATCCTAACAAACGTCTTTGGTGAAATTAATTTAGCTGAAAACTGGATATTATGGGTTCATGACCTTTGTATGATATTTTTAAAGGTAGTCTTTAGTTGTCTAAAGCAATGGCTACAATTTTTTATGTCTGCTTCTTATTCTATTCATAAAACTACAAAACCAGTTGTGTATAACTGAATTAGAGAGACAGCAAACACGTCTTGACAGTTTCCACTATTATAAAAGGATAATTTATGCACTTTCGGTCTCTGTTTTTAGTTTCACTGAGGTATTGTAGCACCTGACATTTTTCATACGGACTTCAGGTATCATGATATAATGTCTGTTGTTCACACTTGAAGGATTTTGTGCCCTAAAGGCAAATTCATAATTAATCAGCCAGTAGTTCACCTTTCAAAAGATAAATAAAAACATGAAAGAAAAATCTAGATTGCAGACATGTTCCATATTTTAACATTCATCATTTGTCTCGAATGGACTGAAAACTCAGCAGTTGGTCACACTCTTTGATATCAGATTCCACTCATATGTCAGTATCTATGAATGCAAGCTATATAAAAATCTTTTAAAGGCTATCGGCAGTTCAATCCATTTTTCTGTCAGTCATTGCGGTTGTTTGATGCCACTATAATTCCCTTTTGAAAGGAATTTTGGTTACATTCTTTCTCTTACGTGTCCACATATTTTTTTCTAATCTATTAGGTAAAAATATTTATTTAAAAAAATATTTAAAATATTAAAATATTTATTTTAATGATAGTCAAAACAACTCCTACTCCTTTCTTGCTTATCAGTGGACCCTAAATCTAATTTTTTAACATGATCACCAATGCCTGCTTTCACATATGACATATGGATATAAAAACTACCATCGTAGGGTCAATTGTCCCCAAACCAAAAACCTTTTAATGTCTAGTTGGTCACCTAAACTTATTAATTAGGGGCAAAAGGCCATGATCATACAGGTAACCATTAACAGAGTTGTTTTCATCAGTCTAACTGTTATTTTCTGAGCTGACAATGGAGAACCTCCCAAAGGGACAGGAATCACTGCTGCATTAAAAAAAATACAGCCCTGATGGCAACAAAGAGAATTCATCTGAAACCGAAACTAAGTAGACACATAAACACTAGATTTGCGCATGTACAGCAAGAGGAAACTAGCAGGCAATGAACATCCACATTGGTGAGCACGTCAGAATGAATGACATGTGGGACAACCAATAGATAAGATCATCCCCCCAGAACTCAAAGCTGAAAAAAGATCGCCCATTATTCCTTTAATGACAGCAGCAATTCTGTGGAGATGCCCATTCACGTTAAAGATAAATAAATTGCTGCACGAATGTAGAGAAGGTGTACAAGACAACAACCCATGGCACCATGATGAGGTGTCCTGGAACCTTTAGACGTGTCCCTGGTCCAACACATCTGAATCAAATGGCTGCATTACATCCTCAGTATGCAGTCAAGTTCTCCAGAGTCCTGCTAACAACCTGGTTATTTGACTCAGGTGTGTTGAAGCAGAGTAAGAAATAAAAATTGTAGACTAAAAGAAAACAGAGAATGTGTGATACTGAGAGATTGAAAATAGAGCACTGGTGCCACAGAATCAACCCGGTCAAAAATGGATGATTTTACCAAGACGGAAACATTTGCAGCAAAGCTGCAATTTTTTACCACTATTTCCAAGTAGTCATCACTTTTAGTGGCATGTAACTCCAAGTCAATCACGCTTCTGTGAAATCAAACTGTCCACTAAAGAAGCAACACTGATTGACAATCAGTTTCAAATTTCCACAGGTGAGCTTATGCTTACAGAATGTTCTGCTGCCTGCAGCATCCTCCAGCAGGACTGGTTTGGCAGTGGGTCAGTAATGGTGGGGGGGGGGGCATTTCTTTGGGGGGCCGCACAGCCCTCCATGTGCTCACCAGAGGTAGTCTGACTGCCGTTAGGTACAGAGATGAAATCCTCAGACCATTTGTGACACCGTATCCTGGTGCGGTTGGCTATGGATTCCTTCTGATGCCAGACAATGCTACACCTCATGTGGCTGGAGTGTGTCAGCAGTTCCTGCAAGATGAAGACCTGAATCCAGTGAGCACATCTGGGACATAATGTCTCGCTCCACCAACGCCACGTTGCACCACAGACTGTCCAGGAGTTGGCGGACACGTTAGTCCAGGTCTGGGAGGAGATCCCTCTGGAGACCATCCACCACCTCATCAGGAGCATGCCCAGGAGTTGTAGGGAGGTCACACAGGAATGTGGAGGCCACGCTACTGAGCCTCATTTTGACTTGACTTGTAAGGACATTACATCAAAGTTGGATCCACCTGTATCGTTTTTTTTCCCACTTCATTTTTGAGTGTGGCTCCAAATCCAGACCTCTATGGGCTAATACATTTGATTTCCATTCATAATTTTTGTGTTAGTTTGTTGTCTGCACATTCAACTATGTAAATAACAAAGTATTTAAGAAGAATATTTCATTCATTCAGATCTAGGATGTGCCATTTTAGTGTTCCCTTTATTTGTTTGAGCAGTACACACACGTCACTGTAAAAGAAAATCCTTGACAAAAGGTTGGATAAATTCTTTGTTTTTTAAATAATGAATGTAACATTGAAATGGACAACAGATCATTTAGAACAACACAACTTAAATATGCATCATTGTCACAACAGCTGGTTTTCACCACCTATAACCTAAAATCTTTATTTGAAAGCTGACATCAGAGGAGGTCATGTGCAATATTGGATTACTGTGATGGAAGACACGGTGCCACTTGGAAAATTGGTTTTATTGCGCAGGTTAATCAGCTGCCTGCTGTCAGCTGAACAGCTGTTCTACAACTCTGACTTCTTTATAAGTTTAGTAATTTAGTTTGCCTTTCCAATGCGTATCCCTTATATGTTTTTTTTTGTGAAATCAAAAAGCTCTTGTTTTTGAAAATGTAGCAACACATTTTGAGATGTATAAATGCATTGCAGTAATCGCCCGCATTTAACATAAATTACACCTCCAGTAAATTAAAAACAGTATGTTTGAAAAATAGCTATATTCATGATTATGAAGCATAACATCTAATAAATACTAATTCCAAAGTTAATGTGATGTGGCATTATGCACCAATAGCCTCCCATATAACACACTCTGTGTAGCAGCAAATCACCCACCCCCAACCAACCAACTTAATCGCATCGAAAATCTTTCATCACATTAAAATTTCAACATGACACACCAAACCCATGAAAGTCTGACAGAGCTGTGGCCAATTTCAAAGGGAATGTACCTCCTCTATGCATGAAGCTTCAGCCAACCATAAATCATTAACAGCAATACAATTGAGTAACTTTAAAGGAGCTTGCTTTAATTGCTGGGTAAGGGCAAGCTTTTAGTTTGTAAAACCCAATTACCACCATGCTGTTTGCACTTCTTAACTAATTGCATTCATCAGCTGAAATCATTATCAGCAGGCGCTCCTTCGATTTCTATCAAAACTAAAAAGTCCTCGTTTTTTGATTTTCAAGACCACAAGCAGTAGCTCATAATGCAGTGAGGGATAATAGGTTTACATTTGAGCTGTAATTAGAGAAGGAATGGAGATGGAGGACTTTTGGCACATGTGAATCTGGCACAGTAAGCCTCCTCGCTGCTGCAATGAAACACAGGGACATATTTTACTTTGAGCTATTGTGCAAGTCAGTATTTCTATACAACACTGATTAGATGTGAATAAAACCAAATGCCAAGAACAGATGCAGGTTTTTTCCCCCCTATTTCAGTTGTTTTTATTCCCTCAACTTTGGCTTACTTGATTCCTATTTATGAAGTTTTATTTTTTTCAGGGCAAATTATTTTACAAGAGGACAAAAAAAAAAGCCTGAACCCAAAGTTATGTTACTTCTTACTGACAATATTTACATTAAAGTAATTATTAGTTAACATTTTCATAGTGTAAATGGAATGGCAAGTGTTTTTCTAAAATTGCATAGTATTCTATAAAAGGTGGTTTCTTGGTAGCAAAACTGATCCAATAGAACCAGATTCCGGACTTTGACGACCAAAAACATAAGGCCCGACAGAGGATAAAGATAATGAAAGTCTTGGGTACAGTGAAGGCCCATATATTGATCGTAATAAAATTTATTGGGATGACTTAAAGCTATAGTTGGTAATCCTGTTCAGAAACACTTTTTGTAATACTGGGTAAAAAGGTCCTTCCATGCTGAAAGTAGTAAATACATTATGTATTCAGAAAAAGGAGGTTAAAAAAAAATTTCTGTGTGAGCTGCAGGCCTGTAAAAACGCCAACTAATCCATGCATCTCGGTCTGAAGGGCATTGATTTGAGTTTTGTTCCTGCTCTCAACCCCCTCTGATCCTCAAGTTCCTGGGATATTCCCTCATCTATTAGTTGTCCAACATGCCAATCATTCTGCTCTCACGTAACGCCAGTGTGCGTGCTCTTCCCTTCATAGGTTCCGCTTGCTGGCTGCGCTTGCGCACTTCTAGTGTTTATGTATCCAGTTAGCTTAGCGGCTAGGTTAGCAGCTAGCTTAGCAGTTAGCTTAGCAGTTAGCCATTCATTGTAGCTCCACTGCTCTCAACGTAGACTTTGAAGATGGCCGAGAGCCACACGAAGCGAACAACGTTCATGTTTATGAGAAGAAGAGGAAGTATTCAGTAGACAGGAATAAGACCAGAGTGGATTTGGGAGATTTTTAAGACGCGATCGTCCTGAAGAGCGGAAGCCCAGGTAAACCGGTCTTTAAAACAGGCTCTTCATGTAAAAAGCCCTTCAAACATCTCACAGCTAAAAGGGGGAAGTGGGCAAGCTGAGACTGTTAGATAGCTAAGAGAACTCTCTCCCATTTATAATATGTCCTAAATGTCTCACATTATTGTGTTTCATTTTATTCTTTGGTTTACTACAATATAAAACACGTTTTTCATATGTACCAGATGCTTATGCTTGAACTTCAATTTTCTTTTATTTTCTCCTTGAGAATGTGAAAAGATGTATTGCTCTTGTCTTCGTACCGGTACTGTCCCCTTGCTCCGCTCTTTTGGCTACAACCACACACACTCGGAGAATACAACCAAGGCCACACGCAGCCACTCATGGCTCATCTATACAGCTGCCATTCAGATGCGTATAGCAGAGGACGTTTGATGGTTTTCTAATCTTGGGAGCTGCCACAGGGAGATGGGGCGAGCTGACCCCTGTCATCCCCACAGTGCATCTCAAACAGCCCCACATCTCTATCTCAATCTCCCGGTGCTTGCTAGCGCTCCACCATTGTGTCGTTCACCCGCTCTCCAAATGTCAGGACAAATGCTCCACCGTCGCATCCCCCAATATCCCCAGGGTGGGGCTGACCTGCTCACAGCCTCTCAATATAATGTCATGCTATCTCTTGGCAAGGGTTCCACACTGACCTGTGATGTGGAGTGTGCAGCAGACTGATTCATTCTAACATGCAACAATGATCTAATATTTACATGCAAAGCATTGACTGCAGTATGTATTGCTTATAGGCCAAAAAGGACCTGAAGCTCCTGCTAAGAAATAAGGAAGTAGTAAACAGATGAAGGGCCTTGTCATCTCAAACTCTTTGTTTGAGATGACAAAACAACCAATTTGCTAATCAATGGCCTTTGCTGAAACAAAAACCATTGTCAAATATATTTTGACTAAATATTTGCATTTATTTGTCATTTCTGTCACTATGCCAAATATGTTTGTATGGTATGTTGTGTTAAACTAATGAACAACCATTAATATTTCATAAAGGATATTTCTGACTCTGACGTTTGTTGTAGGTTTGTCAGAGAATCATACTTAAACAATGATTCAAGCTTACAACTAAAGGATGTTTTTATTTTTTTTTATTTTATGAGAATTACTGTTTTTATTTTATGTGATTTATAATACTAAATATATATTAAGTTAGTGAAGTGAAATAGGAAAATATAAATTAAAAAAAGAATTCAAGAAAATGATGAAAACGTCAAATCGGTATGTGCATATGTGTCCACCGCGTATGCTATGAAGCCCCCAAGAGTTATGGTGCAACAAATTACCTTCAAACGTTACATAACGAGTGAAATGAAGTCCACCTGTGTGTCAGTTGATCTGCCAGTATAAACACACCTGAAAGGCCCCAGAGGCTGCAGCACCACTAAGCAAGAGGCATCACACCATGAAGGCCAAGGAGCGCTCCAAACAAGTCAGGGACAAAGTTGTTGAGAAGTACATCAGGATGGGGTTATAAAAAATATCCAAATCTTTGATGTTCCCCCGGAGCACCATCAGATGTATCAGGGAAAGCACATGGTACCACAACAAACCTGCCTATAGAGGGCCACTCACCAAAACTGACAGACCGGGAAAGGAAGTTATTAATCAGAAAGGCAGCACAGAGACCAAAGGCAACCCTAAAGGAGATGCAGAGCTCCATAGCAGAGACCAGAAGATATGTCTGTACTCCATAGAGCTGGGTTTTATGGAAGAGTGGCAAGAAAAAAAACTTTACTTTGTTAAAAATATAAGAAGGTATATTTTGAGTTTGCCAAAAGGCAACTCCCTAAAGGTATGGAGATAGGTGCTTTGAGCAGATAAGACAAAATTTTAACTTTTCATCCACAAAGGGCAACACCATGTCTGGGCCAGGCCCAACACATCAGATCGCCCCAAGAACACCACCACCCCAGTGAAACATGGTGGTGGCGGCTTCCTGCTGTGGGCATGTGTTTCAGCAGCAGGGGCTGGGAAACTGGTCTGAGTTGAGAGAAAGATGGATGGTGCTAAATACAAGGGTATTCTGGACCAAAGTCTGTCTGTAATTTGAAATGAGGATGGAGGGTCTCCTTCCAGCAGGACATTTCCATTTGTTGGAATAGCCTAGTCAAAGTCCAGGCATCAATTCAATTCAGAATCTGTGGTTAAAACTTGAAGACACTTGCAGCTGTAACTGCAGAAAAGCGTGTCAAGTAATTATATATATATATATATATATATATATATATATATATATATATATATATATATATAGATCTGTCTTCATTCACATTCCTGCGTTAAACATGTTTTAGATGGTGTTCCTCAGGAAAACACAATGGGAGAAGCTTTAAGGTTTTTATTATTTTTTTGGACTTTCTTTGTGCTTTGCTCGTGATCCATGAAAATCTGATAAGGGAAGGAGAAATGACTTTGTAAGGACAGTAAACTTCACAATACAGTATAAATATAAACGTTATTTAACTGTCTTGTAATTCATTTTAGGTGTTTCTTACAATGTTGAGCAATAAATCATTTTCACTGTTAAAAGCATAGAACGATTCACAGATGAAGTCCCTCAGTTGATAATTTTCTGAGTTTATAAAACAATCTAATCCTTCAGACATTCAGAAACCCCAAAGCCCCATTCCCTTAAGATCCATTAAGCATGTGAAGTTGACTTTACAGCAATTTTTTCCTCTGGGCAACCACAGAGAAAATAAATTGTTCTTCAACCAGGAGGCATATTTTAATTTATAATTGTCATTTATGTGGCATGTCTTAATAACTGTTTTCTAAAGATTTTAACTGGGAAAAGATAGAGCAAACAAAATACTTTCTGCCAGATCCTGCACTTAATTTGGGCTCCAGAGAACCAGTTTGTTATGTGAATATTAGAAAACTCAGAAAGAAAGGCACAAAAAAAGTTTCTACCAATTTGCATAGAACGCAAAAAAGAAGAAGAAGAAAAAATCCCCTGAAGCATGAAAAACAGCTTAGGAAAGAGCCATTAGAGTGCATCACACAGTTTTTAGATAGTCTCAAACATAAGCAAATATGGAAATACTCAGCTATATTCAAATGAGAGTCAGAGCACAGTTTCATCTCCTTAATAAGCCAATATATCTCCTTGTGTGCAAGTGAATATAAAATGGAAGAGTAAACCTCATCGCCAAAGTCAGATTGCAATTTGTGCAGTTAACACAAGCCAAATTGTATAATGCAATATATTTAAACACGTAAAGGAGGTTAGGACCCATGACTGGCGCAGCTCCCACCATGTTCATGTCGATAAGGAAGCCGCTGCAGTGTTGCGTCATACGGTCACAGCGGGAAGTGTGTTTTCCACCTCTACCTATCTCATCACCACACTTGCCCTTGCAGACACTGACCAGCAAAACACAGACAGCTTGATTGCTGCTTTTTTTTCAAATGGGACAAAGTGAGTTACAGTTAAGGCAAAAGATTCCAAGTACCTAAATAGCTGAGTAATGAGGCTCCCATTTGACCCAGCCACCTCATCAGTCTAAATCCTATCGATGGGAACAAAACAAATTGTACAGCCGAAAGGTACTTGTTATCATGCTTGCTCTCTCTCGCCAGCATATAGCAGAGAAGCTGAACCCTCGTCTTGCAGTCTCTCCCACCCTTCCTCTCGCGGTCTCACTCTTTCGTGACTAGCTAATGAATGTAGATGGTGCTCTGGGGGATGCAGTGGTCTTATTACAGGGGTTGTGTGTCTGTGTGTGAATGCTGCAAGCTCTGCTTTCCGCATTCAGGCAATGGTAAGAGGTTCAATTGCTTTACCAAAGCCTCCACCTCAATAAACAGAGGGGTTAAAGAGGTTTGTTTATTGGGCCCACCTTGGTTTGACCTCCGTAGCTCAGGGACTAGCTGCGTGATTACAGAAGTGTTGGGAGATCCAGTGGAGAACACGGAAAGGTCTGTTTGTGTTGGCTCCCCTACAGTCTCCTCATAAATCAGATGAAATAGGTGATGATCCACAAAAACGGGAAAACAAAGCGTGAGGAATGTAAGGGGAATGATCACATGGTTTATCCAGCATGTTTGTGATGAAACAAGTTAGATTCAGTGGTCTTCAGTGATGTCGTATCTGTGAGCCAACATCTTCACATCTAACAGCAGAAGGCATTTAACAAATCTATTATGAGCACTTGGTCATTGTTGCGTGTGTAACTGTTGAGGATTTTCTAATGCCTGTCAGTATTATACATTCACAATTATAGTCTTTATTTATCCAGCATTCATGTTCAACTTGAGTGTCATGGTGGGAGACATTTGGCACAAATGAGCTGACAGATTATCCTTTCTTGGGCAATTTGAATGAAAAAAAAAAAAAGATTTTGCACACTTGCATCGCAAGGAAGTGATGGAAACTTCTGTAACTGTAACTTCTGTACATGACTTCCATTAAAATTACAATAATATCAGCCCCAAAACAGTACAGAATAAAATAAAATCCACTTTTTTGTTTTATATTGGACATGAATAGCCCTATAATTTCTCTTTTACAATTAAATTATAGTTACAAAGCTAGACATTTATCATTGTGTCTGAATCGCAAATGTGATAACATCACCAGGAGTCTAAAATGTGGATTTTGGTACTTATTTTTTGATTGTTTTAACAGATATCTAATCTGAAAATAACAAATGTGTTTGAGGAGTAAATATTATAAGTGGCACATATAGGCCTACTTCAAAGTTATCTACTTACACTAATAATTAGTCATAGTCCTTTGTACTTTTTCTTCACTTTGTTTTTCTACACTGGAAGAGAACATGGATGCAAATCTTAATTAATCAGGAGCTATGTGCTATAGAAATTACTTTTAACACCAAATGAGCACAGCAAAACAGAAACCACTCCTGCCTTTTAAAGGGAAGCAACCTTATACTCCAGTTCAGGAAGCCTTGTGTGTATTCTGGTGCTTTGTCTCCATTATATTCTGCAGGTTGTGTGTTTATCTTGAACTGGTTAAGATAACATTACTGAGATAGTGACATGGTCTTTCAGTAGTAAGGCATGCATCAGTGCAGGGATGACTTGATTTCCCCCCTCAGCCAGGAGTTTGTCTGCTACTACCGTACTGGGGGCAGCAAGAGTGATAAGAAGTAATTCTTAGTTATCATTGATGAGATTCTGAGACAAGCCGGCTTCTCCAACTGGATCTTGCTGCACAGAACAACATATACCGCTTTGCTAAATAGCAAAGCTGGTTGTTTTTCTTCGGCTTTTAATGGAACAGACCAAAATCAATTCTTCTGGTCTGGCATGCAATTTGATATACTTCTTTGATATCCTAATCTCTGATGGGTAACCTAACCAGCCATTGCCTTCAAGTGTCTTATGTTGCTATTAGACAGTAATTTGGATTGAACTTCCCTAAATATAAAGTAGGTAACCAGCAGAAGCTACTAGGTTTCAGCCTTGTTAAAATTTTGTTTGGAGAAAAAAATGGGTTGTCTCCGGGAGATGTATAAAATCAGATTAACATCACTTTGTGCCTCCAAAAATAAAGAGCAGACAAATCAGGTGGCACTGCATGTCCTCTCTCAATACCCATCTTGTATTTAAATGTTTTGGCAGAAAACTTGTTCATTGTTGGTTTCTTCTTAAAGATAAATTCTTGGTTCTTTCATTAGTACCTGTTGCATCACTCACTGCTAATTTTCTAGGCCCTTATGAAGGGCAAGTTAATGTCTCTGATACTAACATTTATACTCCAAAAAAAAAAGCATGCAAAGGGAACGTGTCCCACTTTTTATTTTCATATTATTGGGAACTAACTTTGCGTAATAGTAATCAAAAATCCAAAAACAATCACTGAGAAAAAGAAGTTTATGACCCTTCTGAGTTTAACTTTTTTTATTTTGTCAGTGAGCTGCTTACCACACGGATGACCTGTCCCATTTTATGTCAGATTAACATGGATACTCATGCCTCTCATTAGAAATCACTGAGAAAATTCAGAGATTAGTGTTCATATGTTAACTTCTGCTTTTGTGGTAGGTAGGGAAACCAGGCTTCATAGTTAATATGTTTCATGTGAGATGGAATAGTGTGGTATACTCTTAAACGTGCTCCTGTCTGATACAAAAGCAGATCTTTCAATTATTTTTCATGATCATCAGTCTCTGCCTTTTACTTCTCATTTTCTGCAATTGTTTTTTTTTTTGTTGAACAATTATTAAAAGTATATTCATGAGTCTGTACCTTTGCAACATAACAACTTGTTGAGCAACTATGCAAAGATACTGCTTATAAGAGTTGAAACTGAAACTCTCCAGACTCAAGGAGTCTCTTGAAAGGAAGACAAAACAATTCAACAAAAAGAACCCGTCCAGAGGACCTGCTCAACTTTTTTTTGACGCTTTTAATAGTTTATGATTTTGTTTAAGGTTTCAATACATTTATGCACATGTTCTGTTTTATTAGATTTCTTTCAAACAGTTTAATTAGTTCATGTAACACCAACGTACAGCCACTATAATTTCTGTTTAAAAAACCTGAAAAAAGTAGGTAAACTGTTTCAAGTGTAGCTCATAAACTTTTAGAACTTTTCACTTTACCTTGTGGTTATATCTACATGTTTGATGAAACAGACACACCAACCTCAAACTCTAGACCTCACCATCAATTTTTGTTGTCATCATAATGTATGAAGGTTACCAAACTGCTAAATTTAGAGCACTTTTGAACAAAACTGTCATGAAAGGACATAAAACATAACAGACATTACCTCTAATGGGACAAATCCGGGCAGCTCGCTGGTGTATGTTAAGACAATAACACAAGGTTGTGTGCTAATTTGGAGCAGGGAAATCATTTTAATTAAAAAGTAACAAAACATGCATTGTTTAGTATTTGCTTGCATGATGGAGATGCCTTTTTTCTCCAGTTCCTTCACTGAAAAGTCAGTCTGTTGCTGGTTGTGTTTGCATTTTCAGCTAATGTGGAGCTGCTCCCTTCTAGCTGCTCTGTGCCATTTGTCCTTCAGTGGAACAAGGCTCATTATTTCAATGTGTGGTCAGAGTGTTCACCGTTACGCCCAGGGATCAAGCCATCTCTCCATTAGGGAGAATCGCTTTGAAAGGTCTTGTCTCCCACTTGAAAGACACTCACAAGCCTGTATATTCATGAACAGTTGGTGTACTGACATTATGTTTCAACTTTTAATGCTTAACCTGAAAGATGTTAAACGGTTGAATTGCCATTTTCTGCAAGGTGCAACCTTTACATCGCATCACTGTTGTGCTGTGCTGCACAGAAAATAAGATTCAATTATCTCACTTTCCCAGCTATAAAGGCAGTGAGCCAAAATGTGATTAAAATATCCAGCAAGGGCCTTTAAAAATAGTTTTGATGTTTTGCCACTGCTGTGGCGATTTATGATAAATGCAACAAACTAATATGCATTGCTTTTTATTTTTTGTCATGTTGATTCATGCTCCAATGTAACAAAAAAAGAAAGAAAAAGTACAAAATAGTTTGAGGATGACTTCTAGGAATGGAAGGTTCTGAAACATCATTTTTGGTTCTTATGGTACCTTTGCTGGAAATCTTTGATAGGTATAATTTATCGATAATTTAAGTTTTAAAGCTGAACGGTTTGTGGTTAAAGTGTAACTCATCCGATCTAAGAACATAACTTCGTCCCCAGACCCATTTTGAAAAATGTCAAAGTGCGCTGCCTCTCTCCCACCTGCTGCGGCACACTGCTCGTCAGCTGATGAACTAAATCATTTTCCTACATTCTTAAAGAAATAGAAATCTGGCTGTTAGCAAACATTTGCTGCTGCAAAAAGGAGTCACAATGCGAAAACGATACACCACTAACTCTTATTTAATTAACCATACAGCTTCAGAGCTCCAAGGAGCATATCTCTTAGGCAGCTGACTGCAGGTTCCACCTAAGCACATATCAGAGCAAAACAGCTAAAAGTCTGTGCAATAAGAAAGCTTATTTGAAAATGAATGTAAAATCGAATGAGCATTTATTGGAGGTTTTTGGTTAAGTCTATGTATCAAATTGAAAACAATAAACATTATTAGGAATGTAATTATAAATTTAATAGATTATGTTTTGCTTCAGAAAGAACTTTTTTTCAATTATTGTTAAAAACAGTCAGATAGTAATACATTCTACCATACGCTGGGAACCTTACATGGGTCTCAGCCCATTCTTTGTGTAAAAGAAAACCCTTGATAGATAAAACCCCACATCTGCTCCCCAGAAAAAGAAAAAAAAAACTGCTACTGGCAGGACATGCTGTTTACCTATGTGGCTTCGGTGTGATGATGCACTGGTCAATTGTCCCAAGAGAGACACCATACAGACGGTCAGCAGGAGCACCCTTCTGCACACGCTCTGTAGATCCCGCTCCTGCATTCTGAGAGAAATAAGACATAAAAGAGTCAACAATTTGTGAGATCTGTAACATTCAAATAGTCTTGTGCAGGGTGGGTCCCTTGGGGCGGCCGATGCTTAGTTTTTTCCTGCCAAGAAAATTGTGGAGTCACTACTCTTTGTGTATCAGCCAGTTAAATGGGCTGGTGTCCATCTCCAGTGGACAAAATGCAGGGCATCCCTTGCCACAGTCTATTAGAGGACAAACAGCCAATCACACTTACACCTAAGAGACATTTAAGGTCCCCACATACGTGCGCGGACAGAGTCCACCTTGAGTTTGCGCGGAGTCCGTGTATACAGGCACATGCAGAGCTCAATTTTTACGACAGCGTACGTGCTGTCACACTATAAACGGCTCGGTGGCAGAAAGTCTTTAGATCAAACTGTTTTATATGTGACGACAAGCCTGATACACTGAGCTGCTCCAAACTGGCGGTCTACAGAACGCGCAGCTTCACAGTCCCTCTCTGTTCTCACTGACAGGTGGGAGCCTGCTGGAAAAGAAACGACTCTAGGTGCTCAGCTAGCTAATCACACAATTCATACCCGAGTATGTGGGAGCCTTTAGAGTGACCAATTCACCTAAAAACATGGTTTTAGATGGTGTGAGGAAGTCTGAGAGAATCCACAGATGCAAACTTGCACGCATGACCTTCTTGCACCAAGTACTAACATAATGCAGACCAAATATTGCTTCACAAAACATACATTCATCATGGGTATGTAAAGAAATAATACAAATGGTTAAATATTTTCTCTTCAAGTTAGATACAAAAAGAAATCGTGTTAGCTTGGAAGCATTGCAAAGGCCAAGACACTGAAAGAAAACCGTACTAAAGGAATGAATCGTCCCATTTACAGTAAAGAACAATCCTTCCACCTGAAGTCACCCATAAAAAGGAGACGAGAGCATAAAGCCAGAAAAAAAGAGGGTCAGTGCAAAGTGCAACCCATTTATAAGCCTCAAAGATGGAAAGGTCAGGTCTGAGTTGGCAGAAAAATATGTCTTAAATAGCTAAAGTGAATCTGGAACATCTTGTTGTTCAGGTGAACAAAAACCCACCTGTGCCAGAGTGACAAAAAAGGGGAAAAAGTACACATGAGAGGACCTTTGAAAAGCTCTGAATGACTTTCAGTTGTGCCTTACAGTTTCTGTATTTTATTTATTTATTTGTTGTTGTTTTTTGGGGGTTTTTTCTGATGCGGAAGACAACTATTTAAAAAAAGAATGGTTGTCCCATTCCATCTCGGGTCTTTGTAGCTATCCAGACCAGAACTACATTATCATAAACACTATTTATTGTTTAATTGGCTGATTACAAACCATCCTTAGTTGGAAAGCATTAGAGGTGGAGACTCATTTCTGTATACAATCCCAAACCCTCTCATACTATCAAAAAGGGGTGAAGGACAAACACAGTGTAGAAGTACTTGATATAACAAAGCATGAACGACTCAATTAAAGATTTAGTGTTTTTCAGCAATTTGTTTTATATTCAAACATATTATGGTACAGACCCCGCCTCTCTCCCATCGAAATGAAGGAAATAGGCACCAGCACCCCTGGCGACCCCATGAGGGAAAAAGCGAGTGAGAAAATGGATGGATGGATGGATTATGGTACAGTGAATTTCCGTTCAGTATTAGTTTCAGCACAAGAGATAAAAACATTAATGTGCATATATTTATGGCTCTATGGGCCTCATCTTGAAAGATTCCAAATAAGGAGTGATAAAGTGAGTAGGTTAAAATAAAAGAGACGTGAACAAAAATGGTGCGTGCCATAAGTGGGCGTGTTGCAGATGATTTACAAAGATTGCTTTCACAATGGATAAGAAGTGCCAAATCAATTCAGTCCACCCTGTTTAAATGAGTAAATTGGGCGTGCTATGGCAGTTTGAGAGTGGAGTTTGAAGTACGGAGCAATGGAGTTGGAGGTAATAATTATAATAATTATTTTAAAAATAATAACATTGACAATAATGATAAATATAATTTATAGTGCATTTTAAAGGTCTCAAACTGCTACAAACAAAAGTAAAAAATAAGCTACACTTAAAGGACTGAATATGAATAATAAAACTTTATAAAGCTGACTTTGTCTTTGTGAAAAAAGTTAAAATATGATATGTAGAAATTTCAACATTGGTAGCAGTTTTGTTTTGGGGTGGGGGGATTGAATCAATAAGAATGTATCATTATTAGCTCAGGATGACAGGTTCTCATCACAAATATTTTAGTTCTCAATGTATACCATAAGTTGTATAATAGCAACCAATGCTATCAGATATCCAAATCAATATATTCTAACAAAATGCGGTGATGGTCAAACACAGATCCAAACAAATGCAAAAGTATGATAGGTAAAGGATATTTAACACAAACTTAACACTTTTGTTCTCATTTTCAGCCTAAGCTGTTTTCCTTTACTACATGTAAACAAACTATTGTATACCCCAGTACCTACTCATAATGTAAAAAAAAATATTATAGTAGTATTTTAATAAATACATAATCATAAAATGCTCAAATCTAATATATTACCTAATTAGACTTTTAATCACATTCCAGTTCTTTTGATTGTGGTTCTGATCCATGTTTGGCCCAGTTGAATCTTAACTCTTAACTAAATGGAACTAAACTAATTATCTCAAATTGAATTTCAACTAGGAAATAACTGTTCACTGGAGTCAGATTTCACATTTCCTGACAAATGGGGATTATAAGAAACTACTTTAAATTATCAAGTGTAAAAATGAGGTATGAAACATCCCCAAAGTACATATCAATTATTTCATGGTCTACATAAAAAAATCAACAAAAGCAACAATAGTCAGATATGAAACAAGAGAGATGAAAAACAAATACAGCTCCTTAATGCTTGTAAGACTAAAAGTCAGCTACATCTGTTAACCAGATGTTATAATCCTGGACTTTTCTTTGAATTTGGGTTCATTTGGGCTAAAATAATTTTGTCCGTAGAGCCCTAGGTTCTTCTCCTGATCATGCCCCGGCTCTTTTTCTTGTCTTGTGTTGTGTGGGAAATACAGACATCAAGCAATATTTCTGAGACAGATTGTGATAATTTTAGAAACTATAGACACTCTGTAATTTATAACGCCAATTTAGATGTGCAGACAGACAGCAAACGCATTCTGTTTGCACTTTTCTCTCTCCCACTCTCTGTTATCATCCTTCCTGAGAGCCGAGTAAAGCTGCTCGTGTGGTCTTGCTTATTGTGCTCCGTTCAGTAATCTTCGTGTTCTTTTAGATGAATGTTGTCCAGTAATACCCTTCATCCCGTCTGATGGGCCCATGGAGATTCGGACACTCAGCGGCTCATCTTACTGCCAGCAGAGCTCGGCTCCTCTCTCCCGAGAAAGCAGCTGCACATCACGGCTTTGCTTTAAAACTGGGATCCAGTAGAGTCACTCAAATTAGTAAAACGCTTGGTTTGATAGTAAAAGATGAACTCTTGCTTATCTGGCAGAGGCACTGAAGAGGGAGATCTTTTGCTGTGACTTTCTTTGTACTGACAGCCAGCGCTGGTGAGATCTTAACAGGATGCTCTAATTCTGTACACAGGCTCAGACGGCTGACGCAATAGAGATGTGTGAGCACACAGACTAAATAAAAACAAGAAACGAGCAAAACTCAGAGTCTGCCACATCCTCACAGAATCAAGCGGCTATTTGCCTGGGTTTTTTGTTTAGGCATGTGTTGCCTGGGGAGTCGCTGATACCAAATAATCCGAATTCAGACCAAATCCAGATAATCAAACATGGGTTTAGACAAACTGAAACTTGATAAGACAGAGACATTTAAGAGAGGTATGCTTGTTAATTTCTTAAAATGTATGTTTGTTCCCCTTAGGATATAAAAATGCTTGTTATGTTTGTTTGTTTTAATTCCTAAATGTAGTAAAGAAAGAACTTTCAAATTGGCTCTGAGAGCTCAGAACACTGTTACCTTTGGCTTAAAAACATATAATTTTAAATATCCTTTATGATTCATTTATTGTGTATTTTTTTATACGTTTTTGGCTGTGGGGTTGTTATATTGCCCTGTTGTCAAGAACATTGTGAGTTTTATATCTTGAAAGTTGCCATATCAATGAAGTACTGCTTACTTTACTTACTTTCTGGATGTTGTTGCTTTTTTTTTTTTTTTTTACTTTTTAGCAGGATCAGGAGATCAAATTTTACACATTATGTGCTCCTTCAACTGCCAGAGAATATTTTTAGTCTAAGTTGCTGTTATCCCTCCTCCCCCAAAAAAAATATTTGATGGCAAGGCAAGGCAAATTTATTTGTATAGCACAATTCAGTACAAAGACAATGCAAAGTGCTTTACATGATTAAAATATAGCAAAATAAAACAGAATAAAAGCAAGTAGGAATAAAATGTAGATAGAAAAAAAAATTGTTCCAGATAAGTGGAGCATAGGAACTAAATGCTGCTCCTCCTTGTTTAGGTACTGGTTCTAGGTATGCTGGAGCCAGAAGACCCGAGTGGTCTGAATGGTTGATACACTGATAACAAGTCTGTGATGTATTTAGGTGCTAAGCCATTTAGGGATTTATAGACTAACAGAAGTATTTTAAAGTCTATTCTCTGAGATACAGGGAGCCAGTGGAAGGACTTTAGAACTGGTGTGATGTGCTCTACTTTCTTAGTCTTAGGTGAGGACGCGGGCAGGCAGCAGTTCTGGATCAGCTGCAGCTGTCTGATCCACTTTTTAGGCAGATCTGTGAAAAACACCTGTTGCAGTAATCAGTTCCGACTAAAAATAAACGCATGGATTAGTTTTTCCAGATCCTGCTGAGACATTAGTCCTTTAATCCTAGAAATGTTCCTCAGGTGATAGAAAGCCGACCTTGTAACTGTCTTTAGATGCTTTTGGAGGTTCAGGTCTGAGTCCATTACTACTCCCAGATTTCGGGCCTGGTTAGTGGTTTTTAGCTGAAGCAGCTGAAGCTGTGGGCTAACTTTTGATCTCTACTCTATTGGTCCAAAAATTATTACTTCTGTTTTGTTTTTATTCAACTGAAGAAAATTTTGGCACATCCAGGCATTGATTTCTTCTAGGTTTTACTCAGAGCCTGAACTGGTTCATAGTCACCTGGTGACATGATGTTGCTCAATCAATACTAAAGGTTATTTTGTTTGTTTTGTAAGTCAAAACAATTAGTCCCTGGTCAAATTTAAGCAAATTACAAAAGGATGACAATGATTAGATAGTCAGATTTTTCCCATGGCAGTTTTAGTGTTAATGGATGAATACCCAGTCGGCTCTGCAATTAGTTTCCACTGCCCAGCTGCATCCAGATTCGCCAGAATATGTTGTGAAAGGCTTCGTCAACTGATAGTCTGTTCCCTTCACACACTTGCAGATTTGCATCTTCGCCTTCTTTCACACAAACAGATTCAGTCACCAATAAGCGAAGCCATCTAGTATGGACTGGTGTTGATTCTGTCCAACTGGACGTGTGTAAAATTTAGGAAGAAATCTTATTGTGTCCTCAGCTTTAATCTCTGCTTTATTCTACAATACACCTCGCAGCAGAGACCCAGCGGCAGGACATTTTTTAAAAACAGAAAAGCATGACAGGAGGAACTTCAATTCAAACAAGCAGTGTTGCAAACCAGGCTTGCTTTTGCATTACAAAAATCAGCAAAGCTGGTTTTATGTTGACAAACAAAGGTCGACTAGCCAACCATGAATGGGTCCACTCCTTACTCATTTGTCAGTGGGTGACATGGCTAGAAGTGATGACAAGCAACAGGGGAGGCGGTTTGTCTTCTAAATGAAGGGAAAACATTTGCCTGATGGGAGGAGGTGTCACTTTAAATCGGGGAGGGCCCGTCAGACTGATCACGGTTGAAGTGGACGTACAGTGCTTTTACCTCCGAATTTGAGGTATTCATCTGGTGCATGTGCACCCAGCACATGTACCAGATGAATAAAAGGCTGGGCAAACCCAACACACATCTACTAATATATAAATGCTGTGAGTTATAAGAGATGAAGAAGATATCAGATCTGAAAATCGCCAGTTAAACAGGCCAAATAGCCAAGATTTTTAAAGTAGACATGTTGGAACATTACCCCAGCAGTGTCAGTAAGCCAAATACGTATTTAAGAGAAAAGTTGATGAGAACCAGACGCAGGAAAATCCCTTTGGAAACAGCATAATTAAACAATGAAGCACTGAGCTACCACAGAGTTAAAAAGTTATATCAGCACCAGAGGGAATGCATCTTTATGCCAAAACCTTATAAATCAATTTGTTATTTAGCAGTTTATGTTTATTTTTTAACATGTGCTGTAAAAATAGACTAACTGCTCCACTATCACTGTGATAAATTTAGCTTGTATAAATAAAAGATGAGACGTTTAAAAACTGAGTGTTGAATATTACTTATACACTCTGAAAAGGCGAAAAAGGTTTAAGTAGGTTTTTTTTCTAGTAAACATTACATAATCTTTTTATTTATTTATTTTCTCTCATCCCAACAAACACTTTGTTTATGTGTTAACTGGGAATGAAATGTTAACATAAAAGGGAACGTTGCCATGGTTCAAACTTTTTCAGGGTACCACTCAATAATCAGTGGAATTTGCCACTTTTTGCATGCTACCACTGGTATTTTAAAAGTTTAAATTTGGTGTTCTAAGTTTTTGAGGTTGGAAAAAAAAAATATATCTGTTATAGGCATGAAACATATTGGGTTTAACTGTAACATTAGACTGCTTCATCACTGTCTTGCTAATCTATTGTTATGTAATTTGAACAAAAAAGCTCAGTCTGAAGGATAAAAAGCGGTTCTAAAAGCTAGTCCTCATTGTTTACTGATGCATTTGGAAAACTAATGAAAACATATAGAGATCAAAACAAACCATGTAGAATATGTGAAGCCCAACTATAGAATTTAAGTAGAAGTTCAAAAACTGCTATGGCTAATTTCACTTGAAGCCCTGACATGGTGTGAGAGAAATGTCTGTCTCCTCGTTCTTCCCAGATTCATCACAGCTTTTCCACGATGGTGAGAAACAATCACAACATTTTTTTCATGCCCCACTTTCTTGTTAAAAAAAAATCCGAGCCAAAGCTTTTCTGCTCACACATCTCTGTGTGCGGTTAACACGATGTGCACTGTTAACTCCAGAGCATCCCTAAATAGTTTGAAGCAAAGAAGTGCAAAGACGCAGGTTTAAAGACAGATACATGCCAGATTCAGGGTTTGTCTTTTGGCAGACATTTTGTTTTTGTGTTTTTTAACTACAGGGAACCTTGAAATGTCTGTTCAATCATTTAACACTGTTTACCAATAGCGATGGGACAGCTTAATATAGAGGCTTATGAAAGACATGGATGGTCCTTAACCTCTTAAAACCTGTGTTTTAGTCTAAACGTTGGCTTTTCAACAACCAAAAATTATGAGTTTCTCTTCAAAAATATATTTGTATTTCTCCTGGCAGATCTGTAAATGCAGTTTAGAACTCATAAAACATTTATCTTTGAAGAAACACAATGTCAGTTGTCCAAAACCCTATATTTGGACAGAATTCCCAAGCCTTAAGAGGTTAAAAATGTCTCATGATTGCCTTTTACATTGAAACAACACTAGGTGCACAACATACAATATAATTGTATGATTATGTGTTGAACTGTATTTTGATTTATGATATGACTTCAGCATACCTGAATGCATTTTCATTGGAAACTATATATGCAAACTCAAAAATTCTGTTTCAAAAATCAAATTAAATGATTAAAAATCATTTAATTAGTATCGTGTTCTGATTACCTGACTTAACCCTGGAAACTGCGTGAATTTGTTTCGGTTTTGGCATTAAAACAACATTAGAAGATACACAAATCTGCAGCATAACATAGTATGTAGGTTCATGAATTATCCTATTTTCTGCAATAGGCATTGAGCAGTCTGAAATCTTAAGTCCTTTTAGTTTAATAAAAAAAACCCAAAAAAACAATGCAGTCCTACCAGATCAAGTAAACCGGCTCATCGGTCTATTATATTCTCCATTTTACTGAAGCACAGTTCAAAACATTCTCCTTCTAATGGAGATCAACTTGACAGTTCCACCTTATCTCAGTAATTTCTTCCATGTTGGTCTATCTAAAAATAAAAAAAAGAAAGAGATATGAAACACTCAATAAATATTTCAGATTTTCTTTCTCAGTTGTACTTTAACTTATTTTCAGTCGGAGAAAACAAGAAAGGAGAGAAAACTAATAAATCTTCTTTGACAGCTGAACTCCAGAAATAATTGGAACTTGAGAGCACGCTGCTGTGCTCGTTGGAAAATAAAACGTTTAGCAGTAAGTGAGTGATTGCAAATTTTTTTTGTTCAGGGCCTCAGGACGCCAGGCTGCATTCCAAATTTAAACCCGCTCCCCCATCCAACACTGCGCCTCCAGTCTGATGTGTTCAGGTGGCTTATTGGAGCTGGTTAACAGGAAAATTGAGACCAGGTGGCTCATCACAACACGCCTTGAACAGGTTAAACCCATTCTGAGGATGGCTTTGAGCTGATTTTTATGTACACATTTAGTGTGGCAATCAACCGCCTCATGTCGTGGTCCACTCTGCATCACCTACTGTTAAACCCCATGGGACCTCGCATTAATTACCTTTGTGGTTTGGCGAAATTACGACACAGTTAACCTTATCAAATTGAGCATGTACCATAAATTAGAATATGCATTCCGAAAAGGCTCATTTGTCAGATAAAAAGCACCTTTTATAAATAGCAACCTTTAAGCAGGTATTAAACATACTTCTCATTAAGCTCACATTTTTGCATTCAAAACGTATTTTTGTTGGTCTGATGTAATGTTCTGATCTAAAATGTTGTGTTTTCATTAGCCGTAAGTGGAAAATCATCATTATCAACAGAAATATAGGTTTGAAATCAACATCAGTCTGTGAGTAATTAATCTGCATAATGTGTTTTACTTAGTGAATTACACAACTGAAATAAATCAACTCTTAAATAAGTTTCTGATTTATTCATTATCAGTATACATTCTGAGGGTCTATGTAAAGAGTAGTTTACATATGACATGATGCATAATCGTATATGCCGTCACAGCAAATTCAGCAGCTCAGCAATAATTAACCATGGAATTTAATAATTAATAATTGACATTGATCACTTTCCAAAATATTGTATTTTTTTCTCATTCCTTTAAATTGTAATGCACCCTTGTGCCAGAAAAAAATGTGCCAAGTATCTTAATTTTTGTGTCAGTATAAAAAGAAGCAACATTATGATTTGTGAAAAAAAGGAATGTTGGTCTGCAGTAAATGTCCTAGAATACGTGATTGAAATAAAGAGGTTACTGAGTGAGATTTCAAGTCTTCTTTTTAACGCACCAACTTGTTTTGGCCCTTTACTGCAAAATTCACTCGGGCGAATTCCTCATGCAGTTCACTGATGCTGAGGCAAGAAGATAAGTTCACAGCCAGTCACATTTTATCAAAAGAATCAAAACTTCTCATTACTATCGCAGAGCTGGAGGCAACGATATTATGAACAAAACAGGCATTGAATGTACCAAAGGAAGTGTAAGCACCTTTAAAAAACATTGCAGCAAATTGTCTCTCAAGAAAAAGGTGCTGAATATATCATCATTTATCTTTACCCTGTAAGTCAGTCATTAATGTTACTTAATCATTGCTCAAAACTCAACCCCCTTCATAACCATTTGACAGTGAATGGGTATCTTGCATGAGAATAGAAAAAATTTGTGTTGCATAGCAACCCAGTAAAATAGCCCTTTCTGCATCCTTTGATCCTCTGCTCTTTCTGTTGTTAGTGACTCTCAACTGTGCTCAATGTGAAAAAAAAAGCATTTTCTCTGACTACTGCCTAATGGGTAGGCATAATGGACAAACAAATACAACAATAGGACACAACATTTCACACGGCAAACTCCTCTTTCAAGCATCTTTTGGTTGTCTGTAGGAGTGTGTCAATATGACCAATGGGACAAATAAGTGTGTTTATGGCTGATACATGGCAGAGGGTGGAGGTGGCTGCTGCTGGAGGGCAAAACCAAAACATCTTTTTAAGGTTTTATTTACCTCTTATCCAAATTTAACAAACAGTTGGTTGTGTAACAGTGGTCATGCCTTGGGCCAACCCCAACACTTAATCACATCAACAGTTTTCACTGCAAACTCAGCTTGAAACATAAAATAGTCCAGCATATGTACAGGCAGTAACAATGATGTTTTTTGTAACCTTAAGACAGTAGTAAGACCTGTTATTTGAACACAGTGACACTGTCTGAGAGACAGAACGTTGAGCTGGAGGTGAAGCTGCTGATATTTTCCTTGGGTGTGTTCAGGATGGACAGGATTAGAAATGAGCAGATCAGAGGAACATTTAATGTTGGTTGGTATAAAGATAAAAAGTTAGGAAGGCAAGGTTGAGATGGTTTGGAGATCATCTGAGAGGAGATAGAGGATACATTGGAAAGATGCCAAAACCGGTAAAATGTTCCATTATAGCATTAATGTTGCCAACACTACTCTTAAAGAGATGGTAATGAGGTGGTGTGGGGATTTTCTAAATCTTGCACAACAAAAAAAAAGGAAAAAGGTTACTGCATGTGGACAGTCAGCTGTGTTAGATCACGTCAAGAAGGGAATTTTTTAAAACTTTTATCCTCATTAAAATATATACCTCTCTCTCTCTCTCTCTCTCTCTCTCTCTCTCTCTCTCTCTCTCTCTCTCTGTGTGTGTGTGTGTGTGTGTGTGTGTGTGTGTGTGTGTGTGTGTGTCCTGTCTGGCAAGTGTAGCATTAAGAATTGTTGTCTTAATGCCAAAGAGAGACCAACAAGTGGAGCATTGCTGCTTTCTTTTTTTTATGGGAGAAAAGCTGAAAGACAAAGAGGAAAGGAAAGGGAGAGAGCAATATAACATCCTCTGAGTCTGCTTCTACACCTGCAATGACAAATGTACAAAGAACAGCTAAACCAGCCGATAAAGTGTTACAGATACAAACAACCAACGCCTTGATATCATCACTGAGGACTATACCGTATGATGTAATATAAAATGTAAAAAGTGACAGCTAAAGATAATAATAGGGGTTTTCTGTATAGAAGTGAATCGGTAAGTACCTGATTCAAGCACCTGTAGGTGTTTTTGAGAGTGAACTTGTGTCTATAAGGTTTATCCATGAGAAAAATGCTCAATAGTGGTTGTGAGGAGCAAACGACGTGCCCCCCGAGAGCACCGAGGCAGACGCCAGGGGAACCAAAACCCCTGATGCCCGAAGGGGCCTCCAGAGCAAAGGGGCCCAAGACGGGCACACACAGGGAAAGCTGCATCCCCCATCCCAGGGGAGAGCAGAGAGAAGCCCCAGGAAATCCCCCAACAGCCACAATGTCGAAGCCCCCGGGGAGCCACAGGTAGAAGCCCGTGGGCTCCGCCGACCGCCAACTACACCAGAGCGGATCCAGCCATGGGCCCCAGGGTTCCGAGTCCCAGGGATGCCCCCCCCCCCCCCACCACCACGGCGAGGCCCCCGACACAACCACAGGGCCCATGCCCCGCGAAGAAGCTGCCAGGAGCTAGCCAGCACTCGCCCAAGCACCCAGTCCTGGACACCTAAGACCACCAACGCACCAGTAGGTCAAGGCATCAGACAGCAGAGGCGAGCAAGACGGGGGTATGGGCTCCATACTTACTGGGGATCTGAAATGTCCCAGGAGAGGAGGCAGTACAAACCCAACCTGACAAATAGACAAACAGAGCCCAGTGCTTATTCTTAGGTTCAGGCACTGGCATCCAAGAGAGGTATCCAGCCCCGACCCCGGGAGCTGAACTCCAACATCAAGATAAGGGGGGGCACCACAACCCGACCTACCCGGTTCATGCTCCGGTCCTAAGCCCCCACCCCGATCCTAGACCAGACGACCCACAGGCCCATGCACCCAGAGATGGGACAACCTGAACCCCCAGCCAAGACCCCGACCAGGTGGCCATCTCCTCCTCCAGGCCCCGGAACAGGGGTGTGAAAAAGACCCCGAGCCTGCCTCCACCTGCTCAGATGTCGTGTTGTTCTCAGGTGCGTTTAAAAACTGAGGTGGGGGGGCAAAAGGCGGCTGTCTGGCAAAACCTCCTTAAGGTAGTCAACCTGTGGCCGCACTATCGCCCCAGACTCCTAACCACCTGTAATTGGAGCTCATTGAGCAGCTGTGTGATGCTGAGCGCCACAGTCAACACCAACAGCTTCCTCTTGTTGACGTTTACCGCCGGCTGGATAAAGGCAGGTTCCAAGAGATTTAAACATTTGCTAAGAACACCCTGAGCTTGTTTGGATCAATATATCTGTGCGAGAAGACATTCTCAGTTATGAATCTTAACAAGAACCAGGTAAGAACAAGACTAACTGACTCTCACCTACGTGACATCCTGCTCATCAAAACTATCGTCTTTGAACCCAACCTGGCCTGTATTCTGCAGACGAGATCTCAGTACCACCCTTCACATTAATGCAGGCAGGTATTTGTTTAGTCTTGTGATGTAAATAAACATAATTTATTTTGTAATTCTTCTGCAATAGAAGCCCAGATTTTATTGTGGGGATACATCCCCATACTTTTCAATAAATAGATTTTTGATATAAATTCAATGTCAAATAACACTTTTTCTAATTGTCAATTGAAAAACAAGTGTAACATAAATTCATATGGCCCTCAGTGTTTTGTAGTTCTACATAACAGAATTGTTAGTGTTTTCCTGTTCACGTATTCTGAATTTGGAAGTTTACTATGTAGGGGTTTGTCATTTGCCTGAAAGTCTGTTGGGGGGGGGGGGAGGGTTCAGTCCAATTTTAGATTAATTTCCTGTAATCTTCAGGGATTTTTGATAAAAAAAAAGTTGGTATTTATGTAATGTAATGAAGTATGCCATTTGCAATAAAAAAGTATTCAAATAGTTGATTTGCTTTATTTTAAGGATAAAAAATGTGGCCCTTCTTGCAAAAAGGTTTGACATCCCTGATTTAAGGTCTACCCCACCTTGCACACTGATCTTGCACAACATTAAGCAGTTAGAGAGAAAGGATATATGAATGATATTACATTTTAGATTTTTTTCGTTTGCTTTTGTTTAGAGCATTCTCTGAAGTACTGTTAAGTATTTATTCTGCATAATATACTAGATCAGATCAATAATGGTGGTGCCACGACAAAACCTTAGTTTGGTTCATCTGGAATTTATCAAAGTGTGAAACAATATACATACAATTAAAATATATCCGATCTTGCCGTGCATCCAAATTCATTTGTGTGTAAAAATGCACTCATGAACTAGTACATTTTGGTAAAATTACTGAAACACTAAGACAAATCTAGGCATGTTTATTTAAAAACACATATTGTGATACAAATGAGTTATCTTGTGGTAAAAATGAATGACTCCTATTGTAGATGTTTGCAAATCCCGGCCACCATCAGTGCAGTTGGGATTGTTACTTTAGCTGTTTGAACTACGTTTTCACCGTTGGTTCATTAGAATCATCAATAAACAGTGGGTTTATGCTTCAAAATATGAGTTAATGCAAATATTGTGTTCTGTCTAACTGTGATATTGCTCTGCTGAATGTATGTGTTCCAGTGAGGTACCCGTTTTAAGGTGCTACTTAAATCCCTCGATGAATGGATTGAAGGAATGGCTATTTCCATAAAGTGATGGATTTTGCTCCAAGCATGTTTTGTTCCTACAAATCCCAAGCCTGCTTATAGATAACTGGAAAGAAAAAAAAAAGAT